>NC_057395.1:10047874-10263094 GCF_019320065.1 Cervus canadensis | reverse complement strand
AAGGACTATAGTTGTCCAACCTAGATAGCATATTAAAAAGCAGAGACATTACTTTGCCAACAAAGGTCCGTCTGGTCAAGGTTATGATTTTTCCAGGGTCATGTATGGATGTGAGAGTTGGACTATAAAGAAAGCTGAGTGCCGAAAAATTGATGCTTTTGAACTGTGGTGTTGGAGAAGACTCTTGAGAGTCCCTTAGACTTCAAGGAGATCCAACCAGTCCATCCTAAAGGAGATCAGTCCTGGGTGTTCATTGGAAGGACTGATGCTGAAGCTGAAACTCCAATAGTTTGGCCACCTCATGGGAAGAGTTGACTCATTGGAAAAGACCCTGATGCTGGGCGGGGTTGGTGGCAGTAGGAGAAGGGGACGGCAGAGGATGAGATGGCTGGATGGCATCACCAACTCAATGGGCATGAGTTTGAGTAAACTCCGGGAGTTGGTGATGGACAGGGAGGCCTGGTGTGCTGCAATTCATGGGGTCACAAAGAGTCGGACACGACTGAGTAACTGAACTGAACTGAACTGAACAGTTGTCTTTGTGAGTTTTCTAAGTTATTTTTACAAAGTGTGTTCTTTGTTGTGCGTGGTGACTGGAGTTTCCATCCTGCTGTGTCTGCAGTCAGTTGGTGACCTGACGAAGGTCTTCCCCGCAGAGTCTTCCTGTTCGCCTTAGCCTTCTCCTGGATACTCTGTGGGCTTCCCTTGTGACTCAGTGATAAAGAACCCGCCTGCCAATGCAGGAGACACAGGTTCAGTCCCTGGGTCAGGAAGATCCCCTGGAGAGGGAAATGGCAACCCACTCTAGTAGTCTTGCCTGTAAAATCCCACGGGCAGAAGAGCCTGGCAGACTATAGTCCATGGGGTCACAAAGAGTCAGACATGACTGAGTGACTAAACAGCCGTAACAGAGATGCTCTGAGGGAAGCTACTGCAGCCCAAGGAAGCTGACCCCAAGGCCAGAATCTGCTCCAAGCCCTCAGTCACCAGCAAAACACACAACCCTGGATTTTGGGTGACATGGTCCCGATTGCCCGCTCTGGCTCCAGCCAAAGGACTCTGGGCCACTGTCCTCACGGCTCTGGTCTCCACAGCATCAAGGGTGGTGACTGACTCCTGCTCACCACTCTCTTTAGAAGATCAGCAGCCTGTTTTCATCACCTTGCTGTGTCTGATCTGGTTCTAGAGTTTCAAATAGTTCCTTCCAGTCCCTCTTTATGGCTCTATTTTGCTCTGGTGGGGTTTCATCCCCTGCCACTTTGCATGATGTCACCGCTCCCCACTGTTTCTCATTTTTAAAGTTTTTTTTGACCTTGCCATGTGGCATGTGCCCCCTGCATTAGTTTGCCCAGTCTCTTCCTCTTTGTAAGAAGAGCAAAGATGATATTAATCGCCAATTAAATGATGCATCAACTTATTTTTATATTGTTGGAAATGGAAAATCCCTTTGATAAAAGTGATGGCCTCTCAAGCTTTATCGCTGAGATAGGGCCGACCTTGGCAAAGTAAATAAATAGTATAAGTTTTGAAAAATAAGAAAAAAAGCCATGAAAACAGCTAATACAAAGATTAATCCTAAAAGCTCAGAACTGCTGAAGTGTGAAGGTTGATTACCAACCCCAAGGCTGTTTGACATAGTGCCCAGACCTGCTCTTCTGGAACCCAAGGCTGGGCTTCAATATTTATTCAGAATTGTAACATCTCTCCAGATATGGAACATGACATCTAGAATGCGACCTTGGTGCTGCTTGTTCTGGGTCAGCACACTTTTACAGGGTTTTTTGGAGAACCTTGTTTGGAGTTGTTCTGGGTTGCAATGTTCTGGGTCCACACAGCACACCCAGATGCTTGTTCTTCTGCCTCCCTGTCTTGATACCCAGCAGGTTTCCAGGGCCATGGATTAAATTCCTTCATCGCTATGCATCAGTTAAATGTATGGCCTTCCCTCATGGCCTCCAGAGGGCTGCGTGGTTCTGCAGAGTGCTGGTCAACCACTGTTTCTTAACTGGTATTCAGTTTGTTTGAGGGCAGGGTTTTCTCCCCAAGATGAAAACAGGGTTTGTGCCTTACCTGGTAGCAAAGTTTATGCTCCAATTTTAAATAAAGTTTTATAGCACTCAAATTACTGAGAATCTACAGATTCCAACTTCAAAAGAATCAAACTGTGATAAGCCAAGGGCTCCTCTTTATCTGGAACGCTGAATGTGGCTGGGCTTTCTGGTGGTGTCCATGTGCGGACCTTTATGTGTCTGTAGAATCCAGAAAGGATTAAATAATTTAGTTTGGGTGAAGAGAGAAACTGAAGAGGGCCTTGGACGTTCTATTATTTATAACGACCACTTGGCTGTGAGGCCTGCACTTCATGGTGAGTAGGCCTGGGTGCCAAGGGTGGGCAATACTGGACACTGGACCCCACCTGACGGTCCCCTATGTCTTCTCCCTCCCAGGGTCCTGCGTGGGGGTTCTAGGGGACAGTGTTCTCTGTCCCCATACACAGGCTGGGGAGTCTGAACAGAGTCGGAGTGATATACTCCTGGCTCCCTGCTGGGAGGGACAGGGTTAAAGCCCTTCTCCTTCTCACCTTCTTGTTCTGTGTTTAGGTTGATCCCTTTTCCCCATTGGGAGGGAGGGAGGGAGGGGGAACATTTCTGGAAATAGGATTTGAGCAACTGGGAACCTGGGGACCCGTGTGCAGCATGGTGATTCTGCTGTCAGTCATGGTGTGATGAGCACAATAGAAGAGATGTCATAGTTCCGAGGTGTTTAGAGTGTCCGGTGACTTTTCCAGCCCTTTTCTGGGACTCTTGAGTCCTGGGGAGGCCAAGGGGCATCAGTGTGGCTGTGGTACAGACCTGAGCCCCGGCGTATATCCCCGGTGGAGGCACCCTTTCAGTTTTTCCAAACCTTCTTGGCCCATCTCAGCGCTGAGGTTTGCCATGTGGAATTTTGGCTGCAGAAAGACCCCCATCCTGGGGCGGAAGGAGGGCTCCCATGACCAGAAGCAGTGACTCCTTTCTCCCACTATTTTCCCCAGCATTTTGAAAGCAGTATTGTGCTGTGCTTGAGTCACTTCAGTTGTGTCTGACTCTTTGCGACCCCTTGAACTGTATGTAGCATGCCAGGCTCCTCTGTCCATGGGGGTTCTCCAGGCAAGAATGCTGGAGTGGGTAGCCATTTCCTTCTCCAGGGGATCTTCCCAACCCATGGATCCAACACACATCTCATAATTATATCTCCTGCATTGACAGGCCGGTTCTTTACCACTAGCGTCACCTGGGGAGCCTAAGGAGCCAGGGCAACAGCAACCCACGAAGCGAGGAAGCAGGGAGGCGATCACCAGGGACCCAGCTGACCCTCCCGGCCCGCGGCGAGGACAGTCGATCGCCCATGCTCAGTCCCTTGAGGGTGCAGCACGCCGCGAGGGCATGGAGGGATAAGGGGGTGTCCCCCTTCACAGGCCCCCACCCCGGTGGCCAGGGAGCAGGGCTGCGACACCGGCCAGTCTGGCCCTTATCTTGGGTGGAGGTTAGGAAGTATCCTAGCAAAGGGCACCTGAAAGATCTTTTGTGCCTGACCTGTAGAATGCTGGTCTGAATCACATTGATGGCGTATACCTGGATGGCTGAAAACAAAGCGCCTGCTCTGTTGGGTCAGGGTCTCAGTTTCCTAGGGATGAGGGAAAGAAGGGGAAAAGAAGTGTTTCTGAATGGCCAAGACTCAACTGTGATGGGCAAAGCTGGCATGACCGGGGTGACAGTGGGCTAAGGGTGGGGGGCCCTCGCCCCTGAATCAGCCCTTGAGTGGAATTGGGAGGGGGCTACAGTCCAGCAAGCTCTCTCAGGATGGGGCTGGCTTGTCACTGCTCTTGAGAGGGCCTTCGGTGCCCTCTGACCTCCAGCCCCACACCTGAGTTCTGCCCAAGACTGGAATCCTAGGGCAGGAGTGCCAGGCATCTAGCAGGTCCTGTGTGTAAGTGCATAGAGAAAAGAACAGAGTGAATGTTTGCCAAAATAGTAATAATGATATTTTTTTAGGTGATGAAATTTTGGATAACTTTGGTCCTTTTTATACTTACCTCTTTTTTTTCTGATTATTCTATAATAGGTACTTTTTTTTTTTTACAGAACAAAGTAATTCTGGTTTTTCAAGCCAGTAAAGGAGGACGGGCTCCCTGTGAATACATTTCTAGCCTCACCTGACTTCCTCCAGCCTCACGTACCCTGAGAGGACCCTGGTGCCCACACCCCAGCTCCTACCCTGCCCTGGACCACACTGCCTGGCGCCTCAGGACAGTGGAGGAAGGCGAGGGTCAGTCCGACAGCACGTCGTCTTCCTGTCCTGCACGCGGCCTGTGATGGGATGGACAAAGAGGAAGAGAACCACTACGTTTCACAACTTAGAGACGTCTACAGCAGCTGTGACACCACGGGGACGGGCTTCCTGGACCGGGAGGAGCTGACCCAGCTCTGCCTGAAGCTCCGTCTGGAAAAACAGCTGCCTGTCCTTCTGCACACACTTCTCGGAAACAACCAGTTCGCCAGGGTGGGTACTGGACTTCATTCTTGCAGAGAAAAACATAGAGAGCCTGTGGTGATAGCCGTGGACATCTGAGAAACACCAGTTGACTAGAGATACTCATCAAAGTAAAGTTAGGAGGAAGTGGGATGCTGTTTATCCTTTTATGGAACTCCTGTGTTGTAGAAAGAGGTTTCTTAAGATTGCCCTTTTTTAAGCATAGTGACTTCCACAGATTTGTTTTTGTTCCATTTTTCCAGAAAGATGTTTGGCTGATTTGTCCGGGGAGTGGAAGGTTGGTATGGATGGTTCACAAAACAGAGATCTGTGTGCAGCTCACGTGCTGGGTCATTCAGAGGCAGGTTCAAAGTACCTCGAAGGCAGATTGTCTCATAAAATTGCCCAGCGTGAAATTCATCTAGCACCTGGACAAAACATCGCGCACTGCTGTTGCAGGAACCAAAGCTCCCTGCCTTCAGTGGTGCCCTCTGAGTGTATCTGTCCCAGACAGGAAGAAAGTGTGCATGGAGTTCATTTCTCTAGGAAGTTCGAGGTCGCCTAGAAAGGTCATCTGGAGCCTGGACCAGGCCTTGGTTTCCTGACGGGAACACTGAGAAGCTTCTTACTGTTCCTGTTTCTTAAATGTGTCCAGATGTAACATATTCATTTTGTTTTTAATTAATGAATTTTTTTTTTGGCTGCCCTCTGTCTTGCTGCCTACAGGCTTTCTCCAGTTGCAGGGAGTGGGGGCCGTTCTTCGTTCCTCATGGCAGCGGCTTCTCCTGTTGCAGAGCCCCGGTTCGAGAGTGTAGGCTCAGCAGTTGTGGTGCTTGGGCTTAGTTGCTCCGCAGCCTGAGGGATCTGCCCAGACCAGGGATCGAGCCCCACGTCCCTTCCATTGGCAGCGGATTCTTAACCACTAGACCAGGGAGGTACACGTGTTCACTTTAAAACAGTGCCTGGGAATTCCCTGGTGGGCCAGTCATTAGGAATCTGGGCTATTACTGCCAGGGGCCCAGGTTCAACCCTGGTTCGGAAATTAAGATCCCACAGACTGCAAAAAAAAAAAAGCAGTGCCTATAATTGTGTTGGTCATCTTACCTTAGAAGGAAGACTGTTTCCCACCCCCAACAGAACTCAATAAAACTGCTCTCATTTTGAATGAGAAAAAAAAGTCTAGCCTGGAAAGATTCCTGAGTTGGTGCCTGGGCAGAAACAAATGAAGAACCACCTAAAACCCCTCCCTGCTGGCCCTGGGGAGCTTCGAGGTGCGTCTGACTCCTGTTAGTTCCCCCAGAGCCTGTGTGGCCGGTGCTGCCAGCAGAGCTGCTCATGGGGCGAGGAGGGCTCTGCCTCACACACCCACCCCACCCAGCTCGGTCACTTTCCCTCTACTGCTTTTTCTTTATGGACTTCAGACTCAGGTGTGGCAACTCCCCTCATGGTCCAGTGGTTAAGACTCCATGCGTCCACTGCAGGGGGAGCTTGTTCCATCCCTGGCTGGTGAACTAAGATGCCAATGCCATGCATGGTGTGGCCAGAAAAAAAAAATCGGGTGTGATTTTGATCGCTCCTGTTATAGCCCCTCTTGATATCACCTAGAATTGTATTCGAGGGCTAGGTAAGTAAAAGGCACATTTGTGAAAATCAGCACTGATTAAAACATCATAAACAGGTTATCTGGTTTCCTTGATGTGTTTTATCCTGGCCCTTCCTCCTTTTGTGAGCTGTGATGGGAGAGGACACAGAAACACAGTCAAATTGTATCAGATAAAACAGCAGCACACTCAGCCATCAGATTCCCTCCTGGTTTTTTTTTTTGTAATGCTACACAGCTTGTGGGATCTTAGTTCCCCAACCAGGGATTGAACCTGGGCTCTTGGCTGTGAGAGTGCAGAGGCCTAGCCACTGAACCACCAGAGAATCCCCAAATCCCCTCCTGTTTGATGGCTCAAAGGAAAGCTGATAAGTATTATCAGAGACACAAAAGAAATCTGAGGTTGAATCAAACAAAATGGGCATTTCATTCTGCTCCCATGTAGTCAACAAGTTTTTTGGATTTTATTTATATTTGTTTATTTATTTAGCACCAGTCTTCCCTGTGACACGTGGGATCTTTAGTTGGGGCATTCGAACTCTTAGCTGCGGCATGTGAGTGCTAGTTCCCTGACCAGCAGTGGAGCTGGGTCCCCTGCATTGGGAGCTTGGAATCTTAGCCACTGGACTATCAGGGAAGTCCCTCAGCAAGTAATTTTGAGCACTTATTATGTGCTAGGCAACATCTAGAAGCTAGGAATGTAAAAATGAAAGCAATACAATATCTCTGTGAAATGAAAGCTATGCAAGAGTATTCTTTCTAGTATTGATCCACGTGGCAAAAGTCTGGACATAGCCTTTTCAATGTAAGATTAGTTAAGGTCCATATAGTCAAAGCGGTGGTTTTTCCAGCAGTCATGTATGGATGTGAGAGTTGGATCATAAAGAACACTGAGTGCCAAAGAATTGATGGTTTTGAATTGTGGTGCTGGAGAAGATTTTTGAGTCAAAAGGAGATCAAACCAGTCAATCCTGAAGGAAATCAACCTGGAATATTCATTGGAAGGACTGATGCTGAAGCTGAAGCTCCAGTACTCTGGCCACTGATGGGAAGAGCCGATTCATTGGAAAAGACTCTGATGCTGGGAAAGATTGAAGGTAGGGAGGAGAAGGGGACAACAGAGAATGAGATGGTTGGATGGCATCACCGAATCAATTGACATGAACTTGGGCAAACTCCAAGAAATGATGAGGGACAGGGGAAGCCTGGTGTGTTGCAGTCCATGGCGTCGCAAAAAAGTTGGACATGACTTGTGACTGAACAACAATAAATTAATAGATCCAATTGATGAAATTGATGCACCATCATAAAAAAGAGAGAAGTTTCAGACATTGTCATACTAGCAGTTTAGCAAATTCACACCCACCTTCCAGTGAGGGCTACTAGAATGGTCAGTCCATACAGCATAAGGAAGAGTAGTCCCCTCTTGCCACAAATAGAGAAAGCCTGCATGCTGCAACGAAGACCCAGCACAGCCAAAAATAAATAAATAGATTTTTTTTTTAAAAAAGGTGAAAGAATGTCTCCTTGAGAAGGTGAATTCTGCTCAGTTTTGAAGGATATAGAGACCAACACATCCAGTAGACCTTTGTTGAGTATTTACAATGTGTCAGCCGTGAGACCACATGCTAGTTGGGGAGCCAGAAGATAAACACACATATAAGTAGTCCACCTTCAGGTCTGATAGTGTATAACCCAGGCAGAGACGTTCCACAGCCAACAGCTGTATTTAGTGCTCAGAGGCAGCAATAGAAATGTGCTCATTCAAGTTCTGTGCCAGGTGTGGGAAGCATGCTTGGAACTAGAGCCCCAGGCCTGCTTCTCTAGCACATACCGGTGACATTTTGACCTAGAAGTATGTCTTGCATCGATTTCTTTCTGTGTGACGTCAGGTGAAGCACAGGCAGAGAAAAGAGTTGGGAAGTGTGCAGCTCAGTGAACATCCATTGAAAGCAGCCCTGGGCCCCCAGCATCCTGCATCCCTCCTCAGGTGCCCCTGGGGTCCCTCTGGCTCCAGCAGTTGCCACTGTCTTGATGAGAACAGCAGAGATTTGTTTGCCTGTTTCTGAACTTCCTACAGGTGGACATATATACAGCACATGCTCAGTGCATACTCTGGTTCTTTTACTCAGTATCATGTCTGCAGTCTGTATTCAGAGAGTTCAGATCAGTGTCCATTTATTGTCTCTGTCAGTGTTTTTGTTTCCCCTGTTGTCGTCTTTCATTGTCTGACTGAATCACAGTTTATTTACCCATTTTCTTTAGGTACATCTGGATCATTTCCAATACTCTTTTAATAAATTATGTTTTTGCTGAAAAAAGAAAGTGAAATTAAAACATTTCAGACAATCACACTAAAAGAGCTTAGCACCAGCATACTTAAGAAAAACGTTAAGTCTGAAAGATATATTTCAAATAGAGGGAAAACTATCCCAGGCAGGTTGGAAATGAAGGAAGAAAGGAAAAACAAAGTGGCAAATATTTGAATAATTCTAAATGAACATTGGCTATATAAAACAGAAATATCTTGTAAGGAGTTAAAATAAATGATAACCAAGGCACAAATTATCAGACAGGTTTTGTGTTGTCCCTGAAGAGGGTAAAACTGGTTGATATGAAACTTTTAAACTCCATAAGAAAGCTAGTCTCTAGGGGAAAAAACATTAGTGAACTAGAGCGTCAGCATTGTATAATGACAAAAGATTCAATTTGCCAAGAGGATATAAATGTATATTCTGTGACCCAGCAATCCCATTCTTAGGTGCGTATACTCCAGAGAATCTCTTAGGACATATGTGTGAGTGTTCAGAGCGTTTTTTTTCCCCCAGTGTAGGGGCGGTGTATTTAATCAGGAAAGGAACCTTGGTGGAGGACTAGCCTAGGTGCTGGCATGTTCTCTTTCTTGGTGGGTGGTGAAGGCATGGATATTTCTTTATGTGCTAATGTTTGTGGTCATCAGACACCTCTTTTCCGCACTGTTTTCTAACTGTTATCTAATTTCCTTTTATGGAGTTGTTAATAGTGTTTTTTGGTGATGGGCTTATGATGCACTTTTAATTGCCTTACTATATCTTCAGGTTTTTAAAACCTTAAGTAAATATTTGAAAAAATAAATGTCCTCAGTGCTGAAGGCAACATAAGATCTTCCATCTGAGAAAACTCCAAAGGCTAGTGTGTTATGTATGTGGCCTGTCGAAAGCAGTGTTGACCACTTTTCTCAAATTCACAGGTTAACTTCGAGGAATTTAAGGATGGTTTTGTGGCTGTGTTGTCATCACAGGCTGGTCTTGCCTCCTCAGATGAAGACAGTGGGTCTTTGGAGTCAGGTAAGAGGCCTTCATGGCCTTCTTTACATCTCTTTCCATCACTCTGTGACTTCTGGAATATGATGTTGTACCTGAACAATGCAGCAGGTCTATGATCCCCAGCTGCATGGACTGGGACCATGGACTGCAGCACCTGGGTTTTTTTCTTCTTTGGGTTCCTTATTTGTGAAATGGTTCTGTAAGGGGAAAACTCTCGTTTCCTCTGCACTGCACAAAATCCTCTTAATACCCTGGCACTTCTGGTCATTAGATCTATGTAGTTTCCCCTGCACCAGGCTATTTTGCAACACCAGCTGGGTGTCCTTCAGTTCAACTCCATTCTGACACCATCCCCCTGGATATAGCTGCAGACCCCACAGGCTAAGACAGCAATGCCTTCAGACAACAATCTCAAGTCCAGCTTGTCACCTGTGCTTCTGACCCACTGGCTAAAGATCGGAGGTGCCGATGGCCTCCACAGATTCAACTAATTTACTAGAGCAGCTCAGGGAAACCGATTACTGGATCAGTGGTTTATTGCAAAAGGATGTAACTCGGGGTGAGAGATCCATGGGCTTGTGGGAAGAGGCTCAGAGTCCCCACACCCTCTCCAGGGCTCACTCACCCCCAGTCTCCCCGTGTTCACCAACCCAGAAGGTCTTTGAATACCGTCCTTTTGGGGTTTATGGTGGTTTCATTACACAGTCATGACTGATCCAGTGATGGGGCATCAGTGAGTGAATTCAACATCTAGCCTCTGATCTCCCTAGAGGTCAGGGGTAGGGCTGAAAGTTCCAAACTCTAATCACATCTTGGTTTCCCTGGCAACCAGCCCATCTCAAGGTGTGGTTCTCAAAGTCACCTCATCAGCATAATCTTGGGTGTGGTTGCTCTCATTACTTAGGAAATTCCAAGAGTTTTAGAAGCTGTGCAAAGGATGGGAGGAAGACCAAATTCATATTTATTATAAGTCACAATCTCCCAAATGTCAGGTAATATCTAGTGCTGTTCTTACAGTGAAGGGTGTAGACAAGATAAAGTGGGTGTGGAGAGGTGGAAGAATTTGATCATCAAAAGTGCAGTGCAGGTGTAAAATGCTGGCCAGGCTGAGAGACTGGTGGGGCAAGCAGGATGCCACCAGTTGAGGCAGCTGTCTGCCTGTCTTCTGTCTCAGATAATAGTGATCTGTACTCCTCGGACTTGTTAGAGTCCTGGTTTACAGTGGGGCCAGTGGAACAAAGGTAATATTTCAAAACTAGCGAAGGAGGGCTTTGATACTGGTCAGGAGTGGAGGGAGAATTCTGAAGGGAGGCCCGCTTGGAGGTGTGGACTGTGGGTACAGTGGGAAGGTTATGGCAGAGGTGCTCTTTAGAAGATGTGCCAGCTCCTTGGTTGGCAGCGCCTGCCGTGCTCTGGCTGGTTGACTGGTCGGGGCTGCATCTGAGCAGTGCTGGGAGGGAGAGTGCAGTGGCCAGCGGGTCCCTCCCTCCCCCACGGGGCAGGGGTTCAAGGTGTCTGACCCGCACAGGCCCCTGGTCTGCTCCCACACCCCGGGAGGGGCCTTGGTCGGGAGCAGGTGCATGACTGGGGCAGCAAGTGCCATTGGGAGGTTTGGGGCTTATGTACCTTTCATGTAGATTCCAGTGAGCCCCCCAGCGCCCCCCACCCCTGAAATCCTGTGGCTGATCGTTCCCATTTCTCAGGTGAGGTTTTCTAGTCTGGAGGAAGGCCCTTGGGGAAGCACTTGCGGCCTCCCCTGGGGCTGAAATCCGTTGGTGTCCCACCGCCCCCTGCTGGAGCCACGTGGGAGCCCTGACCTGGGGGAGACAAGCCTGTGGGGGAGGAGTCTGATAAGGGGGCGGAGTCTGATAGGGGCAGAGTCTGATAAGGGGGTGGAGTCTGCCCTGGGGGAGGAGTCTGACAGGGGAGAGGAGCCTGACTGGGGACAAGCCTGACTGGAGAGTTGTCTGCTAAGGGGGTGGGGCGTGACGGGGTGGGGGGCGGCACCGAGGGAGTCTGACCAGGGGAGGAGTCAGCTTGTCAGTGGCCGCCCTGGGACCTGAAGGCTCTGGTCATTGGTTGCTTTGTCTCAGGTTTCTCTTCCCTGAGGTGGGAAGAAGGCCACTTGCCTTTCCCGACTTGGGATGTGATCATGTGACCCTGGGCATGAAGGTGCCTGAGAAAGGCCACGCCCGTGTCATCGCTCCCTTTTCTGTGCTGGAACTCCTGTGAGTAGGCAACTTGTGTCCTCTTCGTGACTGGTGCTTTTCTCGGCCAACCCCCGTTTTGTTTTGTGTTGTTTTTCTCTTCTTTGAATTTTCAGAGCTTTCCTCAATTACCCAGTCAGTGGGTGGGTCAGTCATAGGCCTGCCTGAGGTGGCTCGGCCAGGGCTGGTGCACACAGGCAGCCCCTGTTGTGAGAGCCCAGTGAGCCCTGCCCCCGCCCTCCGGGGCTGTGTGCTTCCCATGCGGGCCACCCTCGCGGTCTCCCCCATGGGCTTCATCCCTGCTTCCCCTGCCAATCCACAGCATCCCTCTCTCCGGCTTTCTAATCTGCCTGCTGGTCCTTCCCAGCGACTCATGCCACGATTCGAAACATGTGCTTTGATGCTCCAGGAATGTTCATGGCATCCTGGGGCCAAATGGCTGGGATTTTGAAGAACATTCTGCTTCTCAGTCGTTCTTCTTCAGTGAAGGCCATCACAGAACACATAACCAAATATTTTTGTTGGTTTCTTTTTTTTTTTTTGCTTGTTTAATCTTTTGGCCACGCCTCTCAGCATGGTGAGATATTAGTTCCCTGACTGGGGATTGAACCTTTGCCCCCAGCATTGGCAGCGCAGAGTCCCAACCACTGGACCACCTGGGAGATCCTAAACCAATGCATTTTTAACTTGCAGAGTTTGGCATTCTGCTCCTATGAATAAATATTCACACACAGGAAACACAAGGCTCGGTTGACCTTGTGGTCTGCCGGCCGTCTGGGCAGTGGGTGGGGACTGGCCGTGACCCTCAGAGCTTCACACTGAGAGGCCAAAACTCTGTGCTCTGTGGGTGGTGAGACGCTGCCCCCTCCTGGCCTGATTTGCCACATGGACACACTTTTCTGGAGGCTCATTTCCCCCTGGTGGAGGGAGGAGGTGACACTTTCGTAGAACATTTATGAGCTGGTCCTAATGTGTGTGATTTATGGGCGTCTCGTTGCTCTGAGGAAAGTGCTGAGAAACCGAAACAAGGAAGAATATGGGGTACCATATCAAGGGCAGGGGGGCCTCTGGACGCGGACTGGGGAATATCAGGAGGGGAGAGGCAGGAGCCCAGTCAGGCCAAGGGCACAGACGTGGTGCAGGGTCACGACCTCTGGTGAGCGGCGAGTGGCTGAGCTCCAGGCAGGGGTCCGCGTGCTGTCAGGTGCACCCGGTTTCCTGAGTGTGACCCCGCTGCCCACTCCCACCTGACATGGCCTTTCTCTTCCCACTGCTCCCCGCTCAGAAACCAGCCACAGCCTGTGTGTAGACAGAAACCAGAGCAGGTGCAGAGCCTGCATGCAGGCCCCTGTTCCCTTCATGGGGTGCTCAAGCCTCTCATTTCCTCCCTGTCAGTGGGAACGGCTCCTCCTCTCCAGCAGCCCTGGGAGTTCCCACATGGGGAGAGTGTACACGGCCGGACCCTGCCCATGATAACCTCACAGGGTCCAGGAACATGGTCATCCTGCCCTAGATGTCCTCTGTCACATGGAACTCGGCATCTTCCTCCCAAGACTCCTTCCTTGTCCTCAGTTTCTGTGCGTCGTTGGCATCACTGTTTCTCCTGGAGGCCCGGTTGGACCCAGCCTCCTCCTCTGATGCTCCCAAGGTCAGAGACTGCGGGCCAGTTTCGGGTGAGGAGGAGAGAGACGAGGTGGTAGGTAGTCTCTGGGACCATGACCCACCGGTGTGAAACGGTCTGTTTTCCTGGCCTGGCCTTACTTCCTGGGACCCTATGCCTTTCTCTCCAATTGGCCCCTTCTGATTCCTTCCCTTAGAACCCGTGTTCACTCCTGGTCACAGCCCAGGCCGCACCCCCACTCCCCAGTCTCTCTGGCTACTCAGGTGCCTGCAGAGACAGTGTCGTTGCCTGCGGAGTCCCCATTGCTCCACAGATGTGGGCAGGTAAGGAGGGAAGAAGGAAGTGCAGGGATGTATTAGGGCTTGAGGGAGCCTCGTGAATCCCTAGCTGAAGTCCACACCTGCCTCTGCCCCTGACTTTAGACTCATGCGGAGTCTGAGCCTGCCTGGTTGTGCTGAGGTCCTTGCCCTTTGTGTTCTATCCAGGTGGGGTGCTGTATTAAGGTGGGGTCAGATGGGTGGGAAATGACCTTCTGGTCTCTAGAGCACTTGGATTATTGGAAGGTTATTTCTTTGTATAAAATGCTAGATTTTTTTAATTAGTTTTCTATCATATAACAAAAGTATATTTTGCTTGGAAACACTGAAGCAACACTGAGCGTTTAGGATGGAAAGTCCTGTCTCCCAGCCTAGCTTTCTCAGCCCCAGCCTCACGTTGGCCATTCCCTGTGTTCTTCTGGCGTTTTCTGTCTGTCCCTGAGAGCCACATCGCACCTCTGAATCTGCATCTTCATAAGCACAAGTGGGCCCAGGGTCTGTTTTAAAGAACCCCACACACCTCCCATTTTCTTTCCAGCTGCCTCCCATGCCGTGCCTCCAAAGTACATGAGCGGCTCTAAGTGGTACGGCCGTAGGAGCCAGCCCGAGCCCTGTGGCGCTGCAGGTGGAGGCCCAGGTTTACCGGAGCAGCCGGTCAGACCCAGTGTGAGGAGCCAGCTCTGCCGCTCAGCGTCCCTGGAAAGCGTGGAGGTGGGTGGAACCCCCCTAGGCACCTCCCCCAGTCACTGGTCACATGACATGACACAGGAGGATGGGAGAGGGCATCTCATCACTGGAAGAGGGGCTATTTGGGGACCTCATTGGGTTTTTAGGTGTCTCTGGGTCTCTCTGTCTGCAGGGCATCTTTGGCCACAGAGCATCCTCTTTCAGAAACGGGGGCCGCGGGGCATCCCCTTCACTACCACCCTCCCCTGGCCCTGCAGGAGGAAGGAAGGTTATTCGGCTGAGGGCAGAAAAAGCAGGTGTGCCACAGCCACGGTCATCTGCGTCCAGCACTTGGACCAAGGCTCACCCTGCAGAACTTGGCGGACTCGTGATGGATGCCTCCAGGGCACTCACTGAGACTCCTTGAGGTGTCCACTGTGGGATCCTTTGGGCCTTCGTGTCAGAAAGGACATCCACGGGGCAGATCCACCCTCTGCGGGTAATCATGGCTGATGTCCTTTTCTTTCTTATTTTCCACAGAGTCTCAAGTCTGATGAAGAAGCCGACAGTGCGAAGGAGCCTCAGAATGAATTGTTTGAAGCCCAAGGTAAAGCCTGGCCTTGTGGTGATGCCCGCTTTTGTCAGTGCTGGGCTGTCAGGCAGCAGGCTGCCAGCGAAGGAGAGTTTCCTGGGAGGTGCCCGGTGTGGGTGGTCTCTCTGAGATTCCTGAGGTCAGACCCTTGGGCAGGGGCTGCTGGCTAAGAGAGCAGGTAGTTGGTTGGCTAGGGTCACAGTGATCCTCGCGACCAGCCGGCATGGGCCAGGGGACTCCTTCCTAATGTGCCAGGCCTGGGCCAGCAGCCTCCCCACTCACCAGAGGCCCTGACTGTGCCCCACGTGGAGGGCGAGACGTGGCTCTGGTCCTGGGAGCCTGGCGGAGCTCCCGGAAGGCAGTCACAGGTGTGCTCAGCAACGCTGGGTGCACCAGCACGTGGGTGTGCGGGCTCCTTAAGGACACCTCTCACCAGAGTGAGTCACAGGGCAGAATGTGCAGGACCGCGGCTCCAGCGGGAGGCCAGAACTGACCTGGGGCTTCTCCTGAGTGAGAGGTCTGCACTGGTGCTGAGCACCGTCCAGACTGTGGTCCTCAGGGCCGAGGCTGTTGTTGGCTCAGGGCTGAGGTTGGGGACGTCAGGCGAATGAACCATGTGTCTGTGCTACTGGATGAAGCAGATGGACCTCTCTGTGTCCAAAAATCACTTCCTAAATTAACTGGACTCAGAGTAAATGTAGGGGATGAGAGGAAGGGCTCTGGCAAGGTTATTCACTGAGTGATTTTGGGCTTTCTGCCCAGAGACTGCTTAGGGTTCTTCTTTCCATCCAGGTTAGAACTCATACTCATGCACAGACTTACTCAGAGGACGTACTCACCTTGTCTGCCCGCCCTGAGAACACACCCTGGTGTCAGAATTGTTTTTACCTTTTTTTGGTTCCTGCCTTTGTTTATTTATTTAATTTTTAATTTAAAATGTATTTATTTGGCTGTCAGGTCTCCGCTGTACCCTGCAGGATCTTCATACGTCATTTGGGACCTTTCATCGCAGTGCACAGGTTTCTCTCTAGTTGCAGGGCACAGGCTTAGTTGCTCCACGGCATGTGGAATCTGAGTTCCCTGAGCAAGGATTGAATCCGAGTCCCCTCCATTGCAAAGTAGATTCTTAACCACGGGACCATCAGAGAAGTCCAAGTTTTTCCATTTTTACCTAGAACGTTCAGATGTTTTAAGCCAGAAGAGGTCTTGGAAGTGGCCCTCCCCTTGTGTTTTCCTCAAGCCTATATACAGCGTCATTCATGAGCAAGGAGGCCTAGCATTCCTCAGGAAAGGACTTTCTGAATATTAGTTGGGTTATCACAGTAAACGCCAAGATGACTCCTCTCTGGAGAGTTCCAGACCACTGACCGAGAGCTGGGGTCTGGTCAGGTGCAGGGAACCCTCGTCCTGTGTTGGGCAGGGTGGTGCAGTCTGGGCATTGAGGGAGCTCTGCTTTGAAGCCTTGCTTATCTCAAGAGAGCTCTTTGTGGCCACCCCAAGGTCTGTCCTCTCCCAAAGGGTGTTTCTCTGGCCAAGCTTCAGAAACCTCAGTAAGCCACCTGGCTAACCTAGAAAGGCTATGAAACCTGGCCGTCTGTCACCTGGACTTGCTGCTGAGTCTGCATCTTAAAGACACTTATGGCTCCTGATGTGAGGTGGTATGGAAACAGCCCACCTGGGGGCATTTTTGCTGGGGGGAAAAAAAGAAAATAGATAACACTCAACCTGCATCCAAACTACCCTTTGGTGCTAAGTTCCTGTTTACAGGAGATATTAGGGATGGAGGTCCAGGAGGATGGGGAATAGGGGGTGGGTGGGAGGTGATCCAGCAACTCTGGGGGAGTAACCACACACACAGGGAGGATTCTGCATTGATGCTGAGTTGAAGAAATCAGCCATCTGGAGACTTGGGAGAGAACTGGGACGTCGTTGTTGGGTTGTAGGGCTATTGTCACACTGGGGTCAGGAGTGCATACGAAACACTCAGGGGTGAGAACATGGCAGCTGGGATTTGCCTTCACATACTTGGGCCAGGGACTTCTGCGGTGATTTATTGTCTAGGAGTCTGCACTCCCATTGCAGGGGGCCCAGGTTCCATCCCTTGTCTGAGAACTAGAGCCCCCATGCTATAACTGAGAGTTTTCATGCCATGACTAAAAAGATCTCACCTGCAACAACCAAGACCCAGAGCAGCCAAATAAATATTAGAAAAGCAAAAAATACATGGGAAAGAACAAACGTGTAGATGAAGCCGGGGTGAAAGGCAAGGGACAGGGTCATTGGCTTTTGTTGGACTGTGCTCTTTGCTTTGGACAGGTGTGAAGAGCTTCTAGACATTAAGTTTTTAAACCTGGACTTTTTATTTTAAGCACAAACCTTGTAGGCATGCTCCCAGTGCCACAGCTTCTGTAGGCTCCCTTCAGAAAATGCCTTCCCCACATGAAGCAGAGTCCCCCTTTTATTGTGAAATTTTGCATAGAATTAAATTGGAAGAATTGCACGGTGAGCCCCGTGTAGCCACCATCAGAAGCTTGACTCTCCCAACGTGTCTGTCTGCCCATCTGTCAGTCCATCTGATTTCAGAGTAAAGTACCACCTTGGTGTGTTTCCCTTGCTTCAGGCCAGCTACCAGCCTGGGGTTCTGAGGTCTTCGGGAGCCCCCGGAAACCCCGCAGCCTCTCCTTCGACACCCTCGAAAGCCGGGTCCGAGGCCTCTGGGAAGAGCTGGGTGTGGGCAGCAGCGGCCACCTCACAGAGCAGGAGCTGGCCCTGGTCTGCCAGACCATCGGGCTCCAGGGCCTGGCGAAGGAGGTGAGGGGATGGGACAGACCGCCCCAAAGGGCTGGGTCTTTGTTGTTGGTACTGGGCCTGGAAAACCCCTTCACCCTCAGACATTGATTCAGTTGTCACTGTCCAGCCTAAAATCCTGTGCTGAGTCCCAGGGCTTGTGCCGAGGGTCCATCTCGGGCCACCTTCACACAGGACGCTCCTCTGCCTGGAGCTCTCTCCCCTCTCTGGCCTACTGCCCAGCCCAAGGGTGGTGCCCATGGCCTCTGGCTGTGCCCCCCGGCAGCTGTGTTCAGCCCTTCCCTCCTTCAGGGCCCAGGGGAGGAGGGGGCAGTGTGATGGGACAGGCCCCACCTTGCTGACCCCGAATTGCTGGGATTCTGTACACGCATGTTCTATACATACATGTCCCAGCAGACTCCCTCACAGCGGACTCGGGGTGGGTGTTTGGGAGATGCGGGATACTCAGGTGACCATTCACAGCTGGTGGAAACTGACCAGGCATGTGGATTTCACAAGCCACAGCCAGGAAGCCAGTGCTCCAATAGCAAGCTGCCTGCTTGGGGAGGGTGGGCATCGAGACTGGGCAGGGTGGTAAAGGCTGCTCGGGAGCAGCCTCTGAGCCGATGCCTGAGGCGCCTTTATTTAGGAACTTGAAGACCTGTTCAACAAGCTGGACCAAGATGGGGACGGCAGAGTGAGTCTGGAGGAGTTCCAGCTTGGCCTGTTCAATCATGGGTCCCCTCGACCGCTGGAGCTGGCCCCGCTCATCAAACTCAGCCGGTCCGGGTCTCATTACCAGGTAAGGTGGGGCCATTAACTCATGAAGCCCAGGGTGACTGCTGTCACTCTCCTGAAGACCTGAGCTCTCTGCCTGGTCCCCAGAGTGGGTGCTGGGAGGCGGTCGGAGTGACCTGACCTGACATCACTTCTGCCTGGCTGTGCGCCACTGGTGAGCTGCTCGCCTTCTCTGTGCCTCACGTTCCTCATCTGTACAGTGGACGCACCTCACAGGGGTCTTACGTGGATTCTCTGGGGTACACTGCGTTCCACCCAGAGCACCCGGCGCCTCCTCCCTGGAGGGCAGAGTCACTATCAGGGCCATGCCTTCCCTGGGATTAACCCTCCAGGCTCTCCTGGAGCTGTGTTCTCCCCGTCACGTTGTACTGATTTTCATCCTGCACGAGGCCAGCCAGAGGCAAGCAGATTTTCTTTACACTGTGATGTTGGCCGGTACATTTGGTTCATCTCTGTCTCGGGGTGGTCAGGGCCCCTTCTCCCACCGCAGGGCACAGATGTCCTGGGGAGTCTTGCTGCCTCCTCTTTGGCAATGTGGCTGATCCTGTAGTTTGTAGTTTGTGGGCGGCGGTGCAGGAACAGTGGCCTTGTTCTCTCCTGGGCTGGGCGTGGCCAAGAATCAGGTTTCTGCCCCTGAAGCCACTGAGACAGGGAAGGAGTCAGGGGTAGTGAGGACAGTGCCTGGCCACCTGAGGGCAGGGACCGCATGGTGCCCAGAGCCCGTAGAGGGCAGGGACGGCATGGTGCCCAGAGCCCGCGGAGGAGGGCTCCTCCCAGGGGCCTCGGCCCCTTTTTCCTTCCCAGGAAGCACTGACGTGGCAACGGGGCCACGGCCTGTGCGTGTGGACACCGGTGTGGGGCCTCACACAACTGACCGAGGTTCTCCTGCTCCATCAGGGGAGCCCCTGGGTCTGGTGGTCCGGGGACACCAGCTGCAGAGAGGAGGGGGCCGCTGCTCCTCCTTGTTCTGGTCCCAACAGCAAATGCGTGTCCCAGGGCCCTCCCTGGGGCGGGAAGCACAGCTTCCTGGCCTCACCTCAGCCTCACCCATCAGCTTTCCGGCTGAGGGATTTTTCTGCCCTTGTCTCCCGCCCTGAATGCTGAGGACACATGCCCTCCGCTCAGGCCGCCCCGCCTCTTCTAAAGCCCTTCTTGGGTTTCTCTGCAGAGACTGGGTTTCCCTCAGCTGGCGTGTGCCTTCCCAGGCCCACCTTCTGGGAGGACAGGCGGGAAGCCATTGCTTTTTGAGAGAGAAGTTCCCTTGGGTGGCCCCGCATGTGCATCCCCCTGCATGGCCTCAGGCAGACGGCCCTGAGCCCTGTGCTCCGGTCGTCTCCGTGGAGCCTGCAGTCCCCGCAGGTCCTCCTGACACCCTGTTCCCTGCAGCAGGGATCAGGGGGAGGCCGCACCTGCCAAGAACAGGTGGTGAGGTCACAGAAGGTGCGTGAGGAGGCCGCGGTCCTCATGGCGCTGGTGCCCGCATGCAGGTCCTGGAGGAGAGTGTCGGCCAGACCACCACGTCGTCCCTCGTGTCCGTGTGCTCCGGCCCCCGCCTCTTCTGCAGCGTGGATGACGGCAGCGGGTTCGCCTTCCCGGAGCAGATCATCTCCTTGTGGGCCCAGGAGGGCGTTCACAATGGCAGGGAGGTCTTGCAGGTGGGGGCCAGCCATGCAGCTGCCCCAGCAGAGGCGTCTGGGCGGGGGAATTAGGGGGAGATGCGGCCCATGAGGGAGGCTGGCAAGAGAACCTTGCAGACACAGGCCCCATAGAGGGAAGGCCCGTCATCCTCACTCTTTGCTTTATTTTTTGATATAAGTATGTAGGACATCTTAACTTAAAAGCATAATAAGTAAACAGTAGAAAAAGCCCACAGCCTGAAACAAATCCCTTAGAGGGTAGGTTTCAGTATCTCAGACTCACCCCACAGTGCGTGTTGGCCTCCGAGCCGATCCTCGGTCCTGGAAAACAGGAGGGCATCTTAGTGACTGCAGCACGTGGGCGTAGACACCAGGAGGCGGCACCCACATGTGTCGCGTGGTTTTTCTAATCTGGAAGCTGTTGCCCAGACCTCTGTGTCCTCTGCTCCCACCGTGATTTCATTGCTGAGAAGCGTGTTCTCAGCATCTTGTGGAGGCAGCTTCCAGGCCGCTCCACACGCTTTAGCGTCCTGTCATTTTTCTCTGAGAACTCTTGGGGCCATGGAGAAGCATGGAGATTCAAGTCCCCGTCTCCTGGTTTACAGGAAGGGCTTCCCCGTGGGCCCTGCCCCACCTGTGTGTCTGCAACTTGTGGTCACAAGCACCAATCGCTGAGAGAGCAGCCCCCGCACCAGTGTTATCACTAGGCCGCCGGCAGGCACGCGGGCATTCCTGGCCTGCTCTTTTTCTTATTGTGGTAAAATATAGAAAGCAGTTTTTTCTTCTTTCGACTTTACCTTCGCCAGTCCCGAGGGGAAATGGCTGTGACTTTCGGAAATACTTGGCTGTGGCTCATCACTCTAGCAGTCATGTTTCCACCAACAGAACCGGCATTGTTCCTATGTCTGTTTGTGCTGTTTAGAGATATATTAAGGATTCTTTGTGTCTGACATGGCAAGAACTCAACTCAAACTGGCTTGGGCAAGAGGAGGACATCAGGGGTCTTTGTGATCAGTTGGGGAAGAAGGAGGATGTTTAGGCTTGGGGGTCCTGGCTCTGGGGGTTGTCAGGACTCTACTGGCCTCTTGGTCTTGGCTTCAGGTCTAGCACCCTCGCGCTGCTCCCCAGGACCCCGTGGTCTATACAACACTTGATTTGACAGAGACAAAGCCCTTCTCCAGCCTCCCTGTCAGTCCCCAAAGTTCTCTGCTTGCATATGCCCCCTTCTCTGTCTGTCCCTTTGTCCAAGCAGGGGACCTCTGTCCAGCCTGAGTCATGCCCATCTCCGAGGCAGGGAGAGTGAGGGGAGGAGCTATATGTTGACAGTGGGAGGGGGACCTCAGTGTTGACAGGGACCTGGGGAGAGGGACCCCAGAGGGATGGGAGCAGGGGAGAGGCTCCACTCAAGAGGTGGAGACTTTGCAGACAGAAAAGGAAGGTACTGGGACAGTGAAGTCTGGCCTGTGGGAGCCACAGGTGTCCGGAGACTCACTCATCCTGCCTGTCCGATGGGCCGTGCTGTTTTCAGAGCCTTGACTTCAGTGTGGACGAGAAGGTGAACCTTTTGGAGCTGACCTGGGCCCTGGAGAATGAGCTCATGATGGTGGACGGGGCCACCCAGCAGGCAGCCTTGGCTTGCTACCGCCAGGAGCTGAGCTTCTGCCAGTAAGAGCCCCACTGGGGGGGTGGGTGTGGGGTGCCGCTGGCCAGGCTGGCCTCCTCGCCCAGGGCGCGGGCAGCCAGCAGGACGAGAAAGGGTGCTTCCAGCACTGTCACAAACCACGGCATGACGATTGGCCCAAGAATGCGTTCCATTTTAATTGGATTTGGCTCCAGTTGAGCTGGATATTCAGGCTATCCATCTACTGAGCTGGTTGGCATAGAGATTGTTATTGTGTTTTTATTGATACTCTGAAGCTACAGAAAAGGTTGGCAGTAATTCCAGTCTCCGTCCTCACGACTTTGCATCTCGTTAGGTACCAACAGATGAGACCTCTGACGTCAGGCAACTCTGCAGAGGGGCCCAGAGGAAGACTGCTTTGGGAGGATGAGGAAGGGAGACAAGCTTGGTGCTTCTCCAGTGGGAGAAACAGGCACCAGGATAGCCGGTGGACTGAGCCTCAGGCAGGGCCTGGGGTGACCAGACAAAGACAGGCTTCGCTTCTGCTCTGGGCAATTCCCTGGCACTTACTCAGGTGCCAGGCTACAGGTGGCAAGGCTGTGACCAGGCAGGATGATGGGTGGCCAGCCTTCTCCCCTTCATGCGTCCAGTCCCAGGTTAGGTGCTGGGGATCCCTGGGCCTGAGGCCCAGCAGCAGGCAAGAGGGAGTGTGGATAATTTCCCACCTCTTCTAAGGCCATCTGGAGGGGTGAACACTGCACGCACCAGGCTTGAACCTTTGGTTCAGAAACCTGCTAGAAGCCCCATTGCAAGCCAGTTGGCTTCTTGCTGTATTTACTTCTGTAAAATAGACTCAATAACTGCAGAAACCATCCTGGTAGGTGGAGGGTCAGGCTTCCCAGGTGGCCCTAGTGGTAAAGAACCCTCTTGCCAATGCTAGTGCAACCTGATTGCCAATGTAAGAGGCGTGAGAGATGCAATTTCGATTCCAGTGTCAGGAAGATCCCCTGGAGGAGGGCATGACAGCCCACTCTAGTATTCCTGCCTGGAGAATCCAATGGACAGAGGAGCCTGGAGGTCTCAGTCCATAGGATTGTGTAGAATCGGACACGACTGCAGTGACTTGGCACGCACACACAGGAGGTGGGTGAGAGCCCAGCACCAGCCACTGCTCAGCACTCTTAGGCCAGCTGAGTTTGTTCCTTCAGACCAGCTCGCTAGGCCCAGAGCAGTGTCCCCAGTGATCCCTCCCTCCTTTCCGCAGGGAGCAGGTGGAGCAGATGGCCAGGGA
Organism: Cervus canadensis; assembly: GCF_019320065.1. NCBI lineage: Eukaryota > Metazoa > Chordata > Mammalia > Artiodactyla > Cervidae > Cervus > Cervus canadensis. Next base: position 10,240,140 of record NC_057395.1, on the reverse strand, counting down.
GCGAGATAAGGCGAGACAAGACCTGGAGAAAGCTGAGCAGAGGAACCTGGAGTTTGTGAAGGAGACGGACGACCTCCACTCCGCCCTGGAGCAGCTCGCGGAGGAGAAGGTCAGGTAGGTTCTGCTGGGGTCCTGGGCCAGGGCGGATGGTGGACAGATCAGAGGAAAGCATTTCTGACCTATGAAAGTCTTCCCGTGTCTCTCAATGTGCCACTTGCCTCCCTGTGGTTCTTTGCCGTGGCTGCATCGGCCCCATCTCAGACAGGGTAGGCGCCGGGTCCCCCTGGACACACACGGGGCTGTGCACTGTGGGGCTCCGTGGGGCTCTCCGCTGGGGAGCAGCCTGACTGCACACGCCCTTCCTCTGCGGCCAGTGCTGCCCTCCCCAAGTGCCCACAAGCTGATGGCAACTTATTTCAGGCCACCAATCGGGGAGCTGAGAATGGATTTGCGTTGGTCTCAGCCTGGTTCACCTGATTCTCCCGACCACCCCGAAGGGACTTGGTGAAGTTCTTTCTGCATCAGAGAACTGGAGACTTGTTATCTCCATCCAGGAATCTGGTTGGGGGACACAAGGCCTCGAGGGCCATATGGGTGTTTGGATTTTGCTCCATGAGTAACACGGTATCAGCGGTACATTTTTAGAAATAGCATTTGTAGTTGTGTTAGATTACTCTAATAGAAAAGTATTAAGGGATACATATTCATTGTAGAAAACTTAGAAAATACAGTTACAAGGAAAAATAAAAGCAAATATTTCACGTCCACAGAGGTTATCACTCCCAACGTTTTCCTTAGTCCCTCGCTTCTTTCTGTTCATGTGGTCACGTTCAGAGAGGTGTCGTTGGTGTCGTGTTGCATATACTTTCTGATGGCCACAAAGCACCCGTCATGAGGCTCTGGCATATGTTACTGCACCTTCCCCTTTCAAGAGGGAAGTGATATGATCAAGTGTGTAAAACTTGCCCCAAGATCTGCAGGCTGTTAGGTTAATCATGCTCATCAAACTGTTTCCCTGAGTGACAGCTGCCCTTGTGCCCCAAAGCTCTGTGGTGAGTCTGAGGGAGGCCGAGCCAATCATTTCTGGTTCCGACCACAATCCATTGATTGTGGACCCAGCCAGGCTCTGTGAAATAAGAGTTCCCACTCGTCATCAGTCTGGATACACTGGGTTGGAGAATCCTGTTAAGCAGCTGTTTTAGTGATGCTGTTGTTCAGTCACTCAGTCATGTCCGAGTCTTTGTGACCCCACGGACTGCAGCACACAAGGCTGCCCTGTCCTCCACCATCTCCTGGAGTTTGGTCAAACTCATGTCCATTGAGTCAGTGATGCCATCCAACCATCTTGTCCTCTGTCATCCCCTTCTCCTCCTGCCTTCCATCTTTCCCAGCATCAGGGTCTTTTCCAGTGAGTTGGCTCTTGGCATCAGGTGGCCAAAGTATTGGAGCTTCAGCTTCAGCATCAATCCTTCCAATGAATATTCAGGGTTGATTTCCTGTAGGATGGACTGGTTGGATGTCCTTGTTATCCAAGGGACTCTCAAGCATCTTCTCCAACACCACAGTTCAAAAGCATCAATTCCTTGGCACTCAGCTTTCTTTATGGTCCAACTCTCGAATCCATGCATGACTAGTGGAAAAACCATAGCTTTGACTAGATGGACCTTTGTCAGCAAAGTGATGTCTCTGGTTCTAATATGTTATCTAGGTTGGTCATAGCTTTTCTTACAAAGATCAAGCATCATTTAATTTCATGGCTTTGCAGTCACCATGTGCAGTAATTTTGGAGCCCAAGAAAATAAAGTCTGTCACTCTTTCCATTGTTGCCCTATCTGTTTGCCATGTAGTGACGAGACTGGATGCCATGATATTAGTTTTCTGAATGTTGAGTTTTAAGCCAGCTTTTTCACTGTTCTCTTTTACTTTCATCAAGAGGTTCTTTAGTTCCTCTTTGCTTTCTGCCATAAAGATTGTGTCATTCGCATATCTGAGGTTATTGATATTTCTCCTGGCAATCTTGATTCCATCTTGTGCTTCATCCAGCCTGGCATTTCACATGATGTACTCTTGATATAAGTTAAACAAGCAGGGTGACAATATACAGCGTTGACGTACTCCTTTCCCAATTGCAAACCAGTCTATTGTTCCATGTCTAGTTCTCACTTTTGCTTCTTGAAACCTGCATACTGGTTTCACAGGGGGTAGGTAAGCTGGCTTGGTATTCCCATCTCTCTAAGAATTTTGCAGTTTGTTGTGGTCTATACAGTCAGTGGCTTTAGTATAGTCAATGAAACAGAAGTATATGTTTTTTGTGGAATTCTCTAGTTTTTTCTGTGACCCAGTGGATGTTGGCAATTTGATCTCTGGTTCCTCTGCCTTTTCTAAATCCAGCGTGTACATCTGGAAAGTTCTCGGTTCACATACTGTAGAAGCCTAGCTTGAATGATTTTGAGCATTACTTTGCTTGCATGTGAAATGAATGCAGTTGTTGTGGTAGTTTGAACATTCTTTGGGATTGAAACACAGGAAAATAAAATCTGTCAATGCTTCCACTTTTTCTTTTTCTATTTGCCATGAAGTGATGGGACCAGATGCTGTGTTCTTAGTTTTTTGAATGTTGAGTTTCAAGCCAACTTTTCACTCTCCTCTTTCACCCTCGTCAAGAGGCTCTTTTGTTCCTCTTTGCTTTCTCCCGTTAGAGTGGTATCATCTGTGTATCTGAGGTTGTTGATATTTCTCCCGGCATTTTGCGTGATATGTTCTAAATATAAGTTAAATAAGCAAGGTGACAATATACAGCCTCAATGTACTCCTTTCCCAATTTTGAACTAGTCTGTTGTTCCATGTCCAGTTCTGTTGCTTCTTGACTCACATACAGGTTTCTCAGGAGGCAGGTGAGGTGGTCTGATATTCCCAGCTCTTGAAGAATTTTCCACAGTTTATTGTGATCCACATAGTCAAAGACTTTTAACTTAGTCAATGAAGCAGAAGTAGATGTTTCTCTGGAATTCTCTTGCTTTTTCTATGATCCAGTGGATGTTTGCAGTTTGATCTCTAGGTCCTCTGCCTTTTCTAAATCCACTTTGTAAGTCTGGAAGTTCTTGGTTTATGTACTGTTGAAGCCTAGCTTGAAGGATTTTGAGCATCACCTTGCTAACATGTGGAATATATGCAACTGTGCGATAGTGTGAACTTTCTTTAGCATTGCCCTCCTTTGGGATTAAAATGAAAAATGACCTTTTCCAGTCCTGTGGCCATTGCTGAGTTTTCCAAATTTGCTGGCATACTGAGTGCAGCACTTTAACAGCATCATCTTTTAGGCTTTTAAATAGCTCAGCTCCACTAGCTTTAGTGAGAAAGCTAAGGTTTGGCACTGTTTTCCCTGCTGATTGGAATGGTTGTTGCAAAAGATCACTGCAGCGTCTGAGGGGAAGGGCCCCCGCCCTGTCTTCTGTCTGCCTTGGGATTCGCTGTGTGCTGGTTTTCCAAGGCTTGTGGTGGAGGCTGGGTTCTCTGCGCCTTCAGTCACCAAGGGCCCTGATGCTACCTTATTTACTGATGCATTTTTTGATGACGTGGAGAAGGTTGAATGAGCAAGGGGTGCCAGAGACCCACCCAGAGGTCACCTGCTAGCTTGCCCCATGAGCCGAGGGACCCGCTGGCTCCCTTGTCTGTGTGGGGTAAGGGGGGCAGTTCATGAGGCCTCCACTGCCCCACAACACGGCTGCTCACCCGTCTATCAGGTTGGAATAATCGAGTCCCCAATGCCAAGGCCGAGTCCGCTGACGGGAGACCTTGGGGAGGGAGAGGCGCAGGTGGCGCCCCCGGGGAGCCCGATGCATCGTGAGCCGTGTGCCTTGCAGACGCCTGGAGCAGGGATACCAGGGGAGGCTGAGCCTCCTGCGGTCCGAGGTGGAGGTGGAACGCGAGCTGTTCTGGGAGCAGGCTCGGCTGCAGAGGGCCAGACTGGAGGAGGACCTGCAGCGCCTGCAGGCAGAGGAGACCGGCCTGCGCGAGAAGCTGACCCTGGCCCTGAAGGTAGGGGGTTCAGGGTGCTGTGGGGTGCCTCCTCAGGGCCCCCCTCCCAAAAAGAGGGAGGCTATATTGCCTGGGGGTCCCTCCTCCACAACCACCCCTTCCTGGGCCAGGACTGAACCCTCCCCGCGGCTCTGGGGGCTTGACGCTAAAGGACGTTTTCTGCAACCACAGAGAGAGCCCATTTCTCAGCCGAAGCAGAAGCGTCCTGACTTCTCCAGGAGAGTCCAGGCCTCCTCTGCAGCCATGTGGGCCACAGGATGGGGGCCCTGGGACTCTCGGCTCTGGGTCAGCGGCTGCCGCCTCGGCTGCCCCCCTGGGACCAGAGCACTCGACCAAAGACAAAAGCGTCACCCGCCCCCAGCCCTGGCTGTGTGACCTGGATCGGGGGTACTCTTTGGGGCTGTGGAGAGCGTCCCTGACCTGCTCCCCGCCTGTGTTCGCTTCCAGGGAGGTGGCCCCGGCCCCACCTGCTTCTCCTTCCCTGACTCGGGACTGTGGTTTCTGTCCTCACCTGCCCTGCCTCCCTCGCCTCCCTCCCCTAGAGGAGAAGCCGGGCCTGCCTTCTGACAGTTTCCTGTGTCTGCGGACACCGCCTTCCGTCCGGGGACTCCTGGGCTGTTGCGGTGCAGCTTCAAATCCGTCCTTTCAAAGATGGCTCGGGACGGGTTGTCGCCGCCTTCCACTCGTGCTGCTTGTGACCTTGTCGAGAGCTCGGGCGGGCGGGAGAGTCTCCCCCAGGGCTCCTGCTCCAGAGCCCTGCCTCTGGCTGGCGGGCGGGAGAGTCTCCCCCAGGGCTCCTGCTCCAGAGCCCTGCCTCTGGCTCCCTCCTCCATCCCCAGAGCTGGCCAACCACTGACCTGTGTCTCGTAGGAAAATAGTCGATTGCAGAAGGAGATGATTGAAGTCGTGGAGAAGCTCTCAGACTCAGAGAAGCTAGTCCTGAAGCTGCAGCATGACCTGGAGTTTGTGTTGAAGGACAAGGCAAGTCCTCTTGCTGACTCTGAGTCCCCAGAGAAGCGCCTGTGCGTGCTGGGTAAAGGGCATCAGGGTCTTGATGGAGAATACACAGGAGACGGAATTGGGTTTTTCTGCTAAACTTGCATGTGCTGCTCAGTCAGTCAGGTGTGTCTGGATCTTTGTGACCCCGTGGGCTGTAGCCCGCCAGGCTCCTCCATCCATGGAATTTTCCAGGCAAGAATTCCGGAGTGGGTGCCATTTCCTACTCCAGGGCATCTTCCCGATTCAGGGATTGACCATGCATCTCTTGCGTCTCCTACATTGGCAGGAGGATTCTTTAGCACTGGTGCCACCTGGGAAACCTAGAATTCTGTAATGGAGAGGAAATTATTAAGGCTACTTTGCCTGTATTTTCCTCCCCTTCAGGCAGTGCAGGGGTGCAGGTGACATCCCAGTAATGCCCTGCATGTTGACCTTCTAGTGACCGGACCTGGACCAGTCAGCAACTTCTGCACAGACCCCATTGCTGGGGTCTTGGTAGTGGGGGGCATAGAGGAGTGCTTAGAGACCTGGCCCTTTCCATCACCTTGAGGGGAGGAAGGTGCAGGTTCCGTGCAAGGGGCCTCCCAAGAGGCCGAGGCAAGAAGGCAGCCCAGGGACCACCTTCCTGAGATTCCGAGCATCCTTCTGCCCTGAGACCTTTTAAACAAAGGGTGGGGAGGAAGAGGAGGGACAGGTGGCTGCGCCTGCAGATGCTGAGTGTGTTGGGGCAGTAGGAGGGGGAGACAGCCCGCGCTGTCCCTGGCCTGAGGTCCTGGCCCTCATTTTCCTGCCTGCCCCTGTCTTTCAGCTGGAGCCACAGAGCACAGAACTCCTGGCCCAGGAGGAGCGATTCTCAGAGATCCTGAAGGAATACGAGCTTAAGTGCCGGGTAAGTGACCCCCTGCCCGAGTTAATGTCAGGGGCTGTCTGCTCCGGACTGGTGGCCCCTTCTACCTCCTGGCCTGCACGTGGAGGGGGGCCCAGCCCGGGTCCACAGGAGGATCCCTACATGAGCCAAGTGGGCACAGCCTCTGACACGGGCTGCCTCCTTCAGCTGAGGTCTTCTGAGCCTCGTGGCCCCTTCCACCTCCTGGCGTGAAGATGGAAGGGGACCCAGCCCGGGTCCACAGGAGGATCCCTACATGAGCCGAGTGGGCATAGCCTCTGACGCGGGCTGCCTCCTTCAGTCGAGGTCTTCTGAGCCTCGGCGACTTGGGAGGCCCCTTGCACGGAACCTGCACCTCCCTCCCCTCCCTCCTCCCCTCAAGGTGATGGAAAGGGCCAGGTCTCTAAGCACTCCTCTATGCCCCCCACTACCAAGACCCCAGCAATGGGGTCTGTGCAGAAGTTGCTGAGTGGTCCAGGTCTTGGCTGTGTTGCGTGGCTTGTGGTATCTTAGTTTCCTGACCAGGGATCAAACCCACACCCTTGGCAGTGAAAGCTTGGAGTCCTCAGTACTGGACTGCCGTGGAATTTCCCGAGCCTCGTGTTCTGCAAGGAGGCAGTTGGGACTTGGCCTGCCCAGCACCTGTGCCCGGCCCCACACGGGCTGCTCACCCCAGTCCCAAGGCTCCGTGTGTGTCCAGGCACCATGTAGGGCTTCATCTTGCTTCCTGTGGTTGAGTGTATGCGTTTCCTGGGCCAGACCTACATGTGAGCCCACTCAGCTGGCATTGCCACCATGCAGAGCAGGGTGTAGGTGGTGAACAGTCCCTGCTGGGAAACATCACACTCTTACTCCCTGGAGACTGTCCAGGAATCCGGCAGATTAACATGCTGTTTGGGGTTAAGGGTCTAGTATTCCCTTGCTGCTTAATGGTTTCCCTCCCGGTTAACGTAAGAACTGTCTCTCTGCACGTGATGCTTTGGCCACACCAGAGGTAAAGGGGAGCCCGTGCTGGTCTGCAGTGTGACGTGACCCCTGCCCCCTGCCCGCCACAGCCCGAATCCCGGTGCCCCTGCAGTCCTGTGTGTGCTCACCTGTGTAACCCTTATCAGAGACCGAGTGGTGTGGGGGCTTTGTGGTTAACTTTCTGGAAGGAACTCTCCTTCCTGCTGTGTTTTCTCCCCCACTTTGCGCACCTGTGACTAACCAGCAGTAAATACGTTGCTTTAGTGCACCTGAATCTTTTCATACAGGTGTAACCCCCTTTGTTTTTTTCACACGACTGTCACCTAACTGTTGCTACTCATTTCACTTTTGATTCTTGAAATTTTACTTTTTGAAATTTTGGCAAAAAAATTTTACATTTTAGTGCTACTTATTTAGAGATTTTCCCTCTTTTGGGGGAATATTTTTGGCTGTTTCAAACTATCATTGAGAACGTTAACTTTTTTTTTTTTAATTTGAGAATAATTTTGAATACACAGCGGTGCAAATGTCTGGGCAGCCAGCCCCTCTGTGTGTGCTGACTCAGCCTGGCTGGCACCGCCTTCCTCTCCAGTGCTTTCTGAGCTGCTGTTGAAACCCCACCCTCTCCTGCTTTCTTGCTGAGCTCACCTCTCCTGCTAAAGCTAACCAGAAGAGAAGCCTTGAAGGTTCCAGAGCACTCAGACCTAGGGCTTTTCTGTGTGCAGTGGTCTTGCTGCCTTTCTCGGCTCTTGGGGCAGCACCCTGTGACTGCCTTCAGCATGCACAGGCACCCCAAATTCACACGCGGCCCACACCAAAGCAGGCACCTGGCTCCCCAGCCCTGCTGGATGCAGCCTGGATGGGCAGGCTGGGACCCAGGACAGTGCATGTCATCCTTAGGAGCTTAGAACAGAGAAGTCTGCCTAGCATATTACCTTAAGGACCTGTTTTCTGGCTCTGCTGAATTTGTGGGGCATGTCTATGGTCTTACAGTAGCCATTTGAGGGGTAGAAGGAACCACTGAAGGGGCAGGGCATTGAGTAGAAATGATTCTGTTGATGTTTCCGGCCATATCAGCACTGCTAAGTAAAAAGAACAGTCACATGTGTACTTCCAAGTTTTCCAGTGGTCACGTTAAAAAAGGTAAAAAGAGAAAAAGGTAAAAAGAAATAGGTGACATTCATTTTAATAACATTTTATTTACTCCATTACTTTCACAGTGTCATCATTTCAACATGTAATCAATATAATCACATTTTAAGTGGGAGATTTTGCATCCCTCTGTGGGAGCCTGGTCTTTAAGATCATTGTAGCGTATATGCTGCACACCTCGATCCAGACTGACCACGTCAGAGATGCTCGGTGGCCTGTGTGGGGTCACTGAGCGGCGGGGCGCCGGGGCGCACACACCCGCCGCCCCACGGGCCTCCCTGCAGCTCTCGCGTCCTGGCCTTGCCCTTTCCCCCGGGACAGAGGTGCTCGCTCTGGGGAGATTGCGTGTTTGCTCAGGAGTTTCTGAAGGAGGTTCAGTGACCCTAGTAAACATGCGCTTCCTCTAAGATCTGCAGGGCCTGTCCCTTCTCCCCTGTGGCCTAGAGCCGTCGGTTAGAGGCTCCTCCTCCCAGGGCGGGTGTGGACACAGGCCAGGCACTGGCCTCCAGGGAGTTCAGAAAGAACTGACAAGAGCTGCCTGCAGAGGAAACTCAGATTAAAAAATCAGAGAGGAGGGACTGCCCTGGTGGCCCAGTGGTTAAGACTGCACTCCCGATGCAGGGTCATGGGTGTGATCTCTGGTTGGAGAACTAGGATCCTGCAGACTTCATGGCGCGGCCCCCGAAAACGGAAAATTAAAGAGGGACGTGGGGCCTTGATGCTGTGTGTGGCGTTGGCTGCTTTGGCCTCCCCCAGAGCCAGGGTACCGGGGGAGGAGCCAGCTGGAAGTGGCATCGCATGCAGCGTCCTCCAGGTGGGGTGACCACGGCCCAGCCGAGGCGGGGGGTGGGGGGGAGGAGCACGTGGACTCACCGTCTCGGGCCCATGTGTTGCTCGGGTCGAGGGACCACCTGGGAGAGCGGACTGGGAACGCTGCCCTTCCTGGTCCTGTATAAGACAGGTACCAAGTGGGCTTGTTGAGTTACGTTTCATTCTTTGGGTGGATAAACGATGCTTGTTACAGACGCGACCCTACCTCTTTTATTTTTCCCTCTGTGCTATGCAGCTTGCAGGATCTTAGTTCCCTAACCAGGGAGCAAACCCGCATCCCCTGCAGGGAAAGCACTCAGTCCTAACCGCTGCACCACCAGGAAGGTCCCAGAGACCCTTCCTCTTAAGCCTCATGTCCCCCCAAATCTCCCCTACCCCTTATGAGCATACTCCCCCAACCTCTTGTGGTTTCAGGTGTTAAAAGCTCTCTGTGTTTTCTCCATTTCTCATTTTCACTGCACTTTTTTCCCCCTGAGTCCCTTCTGTGTGTCCAGTGATGGAAGGTGGTGCCAGGCATAAGAAGTTGGGAAATGACTCCTGCTCCTTGTTGCTCCTGGAGCAGTTCGGGTCTGGTGTCGGTTCCCCGTCCTGGACGTCAGGACCCGCTCTGCTGGGGCCTGAACTTTTCTCCGGGTGCTGGCTCCATGCCCCGCTCCTGGGCCTGGTGGCCGCAGTGGCTGGAGGAAGTGTCTGGCTCTGCCCACAGGACCTGCAGGACTGCAATGACGAGCTGCAGGCCGCCCTGGAAAGCCTGCAGGCACAGACGGCCCCGAGTCGGCACAGCCACCTGCGCCTGGGACACGGCCCGGCAGGTAGGCGCTGGGTGCTTGGAGGTGGTGCGTCTGTTGGGAGGTGGTGGGTCACGTGCTCCTGCCCCGGGGATGGGGCGGTGGGCCAGCCCGCTGCGCAGGGGTCACAAGTCCTACGGACCACTTATGTGGGAGAAGGGTCCTATCTGAGGCCAGGGATTTAGGCAACCCAGAGCCCCAAGGGAGATGGAGGAGGATGAAGGTCCTACTGCTTGGACAGTGTAAGTGGCGAAGGTTACAATGAACTTGCTGTGACCTCAGGGCAGGCGTGTCCCCTGTGAGCCTCCTAAGGCAGGGGGGATGGAAGGAGATGCCCCTGGGGAGGGTCATCTGGGGAGGGGAGCAGAGAGCGGGCTGGGGGTGATGGGGGACGGCCTGTGATGTCTCTGACAAGGGCAGCCCACTTCAGCTGTCCTCGGGCCTCCGAGGGAAGCCGGGTGAGTCTTCTGTGCACCTGGCCTCTGAGGGAGACCCTCACGTGCACCTGCAGCTGTGGACTCTGCTGGGCCCCGAGCCACAGCCCTGCTCCTCAGCCAGGGGTGGTTGGCGTGTGGCTGCTGTCATCCATTCCTCGATGAGTGTCAGCGGCCCCTGTGGCCACAGGGAAGGGGGTGATGGTCTTTACCCCTCGACGGGCCTGAGCTGCATGGAATGTGTGGCCCTTGTTGAGATCCAGGACCTGCGCCCCAGGTATGGTGGCCAGAAGGCTCTGGGTCATAGCACCAGAGGGAACCCCGAGCTTCGTGTTGGCGCCGAAGCAGCCAGAGCGCTCTCCCGGCTGGAGACTTTTCTCTTCCCCTCACCCCCATCTGGCCTTGGAGCGTCCATCAGCCCCTTCTAAGGAGGAGGGGCGGTCAGGACAGCAGTGCTGTGGTGCAGGGGTCACATGGGTGGTGGAGACCGGACTGGCCGTGCATCCAACCGGGGCCATTCCTGCCCCATGAAGCAGCTTCCTGTTGTCAGGGCGATGGGATGCTCTCTTCCCTCAGATGCTTATCCCAAGTTCTCTCGGCCTGATGTTGCCGAGTCTGTCCCTGTTTTTCATGGAAAACATTTTGGGAATTGAAAAGAGCAGGCAAAAAAAAAAATTAAAAATTAAAAATTAAAAAAAAAAAAGAAAAAAGAAAAGAGCAGGCAAGAGATTAGCATGTGTCTGCTCCCTTCACTTTCCAGCCCATCAACCGACATGGATGAAACCCCAGCGGTGGCCACACTCACATTCTGAATCAAGCCTTGAGTGTGCCCCCACCATGCATGGCATGGGGGACCCTGGGCCCAGGAGGCCTGGCCGTGCTGTGGGTCCACGAGCACCTCTTTGCGATGAGCTGTAAGGGTGGGTGATGTTGCTGGTGGGGAGGATCTTCGGGACCAGGTGTAGCTCCCACCCCCTCCCTATGATCTGTCGGAGCCTGAGTCCACGACAGCTTAGTTTGAGTGACATTTTCCTTGAGACCCCTCATGCTTTTATGTGATGTAACAGTGAGCAATGAGGGCCTCTGAAAAAAGGAGGAAGCTAAAATAAAGCTGGAAGACATGGCTTTGTCAGGCCTCGTCCTGAAGTGCTGTCTGAGCCCTGGTCACGTTTTCCTGTTGTCCCCACCCCTCTGTGTGCCTGCCGTGGTCAAAGTGGCAGGCATGTACCCCATAGAGCCTGAGAGATCTGGCAGGAGGCCTCCTCCTTGTTTCTACCTTTGAGTGACCTGTGTTCTGGCAAAGACTCGAAATGCTGACCTGTGCAAATGCCAACTTGGAGAACTTGGCAGAGCAGACAGTCCCTGGCCCGTGGCCTCTGAGCACCAGTGCCGCCTTCCTCTTGCAGAAAGGGCCCACAGAAGGCGGTGCTTCCTGCAGGGTCAGCTTGGAGGTTGGATCAGATCGCGTGGTGTCCTGGGCAGAACATCAATGGACATGTCCTCTTATTTTCAGGCACCATCATGTTCGTGGGTGATTCCGGCCCAGCGAGTATAGAAACAGAGATCATGTTGGAGCAGCTGAAGGAGCGTTACCAAGAACTCAGGATCCAGCTGGAGACCCAGGTGAGGGGACTGAGGGAGGCCACAGAGGTCGGGGAACTTCCTGCTGCTGAGACGCGTCTGCGCACACGTGTGCCCATAGTGAGTGCCCTCCCTCCACCCCATTTGGAAGGAGGCAGTTCAGAAGGAATAGCTAATAACGGGAGGGAACAGAGTCCCTCCCCATGTCCGGAGGCTGGTGCAGAGGCCAGAACTCCCTGTTTGCCCTGCACTGGGAAGTCAGAGCCCCCGGCTCTGTTGCAGCTGAAGCAGATTCTGGGAGCAGAATCTTAGTTCCTGGGATTGCCCTGCACCAGGGGCTCCCCAGGTGGCACTTGTGGAGAAGAGGAGCTATGTTGCCAAGACAGGACACATAAAAGATGCGGGTTCGATCCCTGAGTTGGGAAGATCCCCTGGAGGAGAGCATGGCAACCACTCCAGCCTTCTTCCCTGGAGAATCCCACGGACAAAGGAGCCTGGTGGGCTACAGTCCACAGGGTCACACAGAGTTGGACACGACTGCAGCGCCTTGGCACTCAGGGGCTCCTAGGCCTCCCTGGCCAAGCCTGTCTTCTCTGGTGAATGTGTCTCTTGCTCTGTTACTTGATTGTGTGGGGTTTGTGGAGGGATGGTGCCCACGGCTTGTCGGGTCACCATGGCCACGGGGCGGTCCTGCTCCTGGGTTCCTGCTGTGGCCTTGCCTTCCAGGCCTCGTGGAGGTGTTGTTCCCTCCTACCCTCCTCCTGCGGCTGCCTGCCAGGCCGCCATCCTCCCTTCTGCACCTGCAGGGCCTCCCCCCAAGGCTGCAGCGGAGGTTACAAGAAGCAATGGAAGCAGGTGGCGACACAAGCCATGGGGGCCCTTTCACGGGCCCCTGCGCCCTGTTGAAGCTGGGCCACCCGCTGTTTTGGTGCTGCCCCGGCAGCCTTGACCCATCAAGTGGATGGTGTCTGGGTGCCCCGGTTGACATCACTCCTCCTCTCTCCTCAGGTTAGTGACCACGAGAGGGAGACGGAGGTGATGAAAAGGGCCTTTGCAGAGGAGAGGAGGCAGCTGGAGTGGGGCCACGCGTGGCGGCTGAGCCAGGAGAGGACACGGCTGCAAGAGGCGCTCCAGCAGCTCAGGTCTGCCACCCCTGCCTTGCGGGATCTCAGGTCCAAGGTTCATTGCCCAGAACCCGGATTTGAAATTGAATTTGGGCAGATGGCTCAGAGTCACAAGTACTCGTTAACCTGAGTGGTGAGCCCTGAAAGAACAGGTTATTTTACAAAGGTACTGACTTTTCTTTCTGCCGCACTGTGCACATGGCCTGAGAGATCTTAGTTCCCTCACCAGGGATCGAACTTGTGCCCCTGTGGTGGACGCAGGGAGCCATCACCACTGGACTGCCAGGGATGTCCCAAAGAGTCTAACTTTAAAAATACGGAGTCCCTCATCTGTCATGTCGTGACTTCTAGGGAGGTGGATAAAAGGCCTAAATGCCCCCAAATAATGGGAAAGGCCTTTAGAGTTAGTGGAGTTCTTGAAAGAAACAGATTTGTGAGCAAAGGAGAGAGAAGGTTTATTTGGACAACGGGAGCATGATCTTCTGTGCTAGAGAAGAAGGGCCCACACGCCCATCCTCTGGGCCCCACCAGGAAGCGGGGGGCTGGAGAGGCCTGAGGGGAGGCTAGAGGTGGGGAGGCATCTGTGAGCGGGTGACGGGAGCACTCAGGTGTGCAGCCTGGCCCTCCTCCCCGGCCCCCCTGGGGCTCAGGCCGGCACCCACTCCATCTCAGGAGCCCAGGACTCTAGAAGGGCTTTTCCAGGAGCCTCGCAGCAGCACACAGGAGATGACCCGGGTGACTGCAGGCAGGCACAGCTGCGTGTTGTGGTTGCGGCTCTATGCACTGTTTCTTTGGCCCTGTGAGCACCCACACAGCACTCCCGCAGGCTCCCCGCGTCCTGTGGAGACAGAGGCTTCGTGAGGTGTTGTGTCCCTTGTCTGGGCAGAGGACACTGGCCCACTGCACATGCAGGTGTGGCCAGGTGAGGCACCAGCTCCTGACTGCTAGGTGACCATCGCACGTTGCTTCACCAGTAAACAGATCATGTGGGATTTATGATAAGCCAAGGAATAAGTGTCAGTGCACCTCCAAGCTTGAGAAAGGAAATACTAGCATAGCCAGTGGCCCCAGACTCTGTTCCCAGGCCCCCGTCACGTCTCCCCAAGGCATCTGGATTGTGTATCACCCTCTAGACCTGCTCTAGGCGTCTGCCTCAGACGCGGGGTTCCCCCAACGACGTGGAGCCTTGGTCGTGGTGGGCTGACTTCTGAATTCCCTGCTCCATGAAGCAGAGGTGGTGCTGGGCTTCACAAGTGGCACGGAGCCTCAGGTGAATGTGTGGACCCACTGTTACTATTGCAGCTGCGATCAAAGGCTGGTCTCGGCCCCAGTGGACCTGCGAGTCCACATCAGGCCCCAGGCACACTCGGGGGCCTTCAGTGTGGGAGCAGCCCAGCGGCCACACGCCCTCTCTGCCGTCTGTCTCGGGCACTTCCTGTGGACAGGCACAGGAGCCCAGTGCTGTCCTAGTGCTCCACCCAGGCCCTGGGGCCGGCGGGCTGTGCTGGTCCTCTCTGCTTCTCCTGACTCATGGCATGCCTTGGCCTGTTGGCCCCACAGCTAACATCTAGGTTCCCATCTCAGTGGTGTCTGGATCATTGGACGGGGTTTCCTGGGCACCTGCCACGTGCTGTCACAGCCGGGGCTGCAGCCGGGAGTGAGACAGGTGTTTACAGCTTTCAGCCCCAGGGGTGGGTGGAGAAGGCTCCATTCTCTGACATCTGTACCCCTTGTTACAGGCCTGTTCAGATCTTATGTTTCCTCCTGGGTCTGTCTTGGTAGATTGTTTCAAGGCATTTGGACATGGTTGTTTTTCAAAACTCCAGACTGGGCGTTTTACTGAATGGTCCTCAGCTTGAATGCCTGGTTAGATGCCTTCTTTATGGGACCATCTTCTTTACTCTGATGTGTGGTCTTTAGTGAAACTATCTTTAGAGTACCTTCCCTCAGTTTTTGTTTATCTGAAAATGTCTCAGATTCTCTCCCATTTCTGAAGGCCGTTCTTCCTAGGAGCACAAGCCTTGATGCGCAGTTGAAGGCTGCGCTCTGCCCTCTGACCTGGGCAGGCTGCTGTGAGTGAGCATCCATTTTCCATTGCTGTGGTGATGAGTTACCACAGTCAGAGGCTTAAAGCATCACAACTTAGGATTTCACGGTGCTCGAGCTTGGAAATCAGAAGTGGGTATGACTGGGCGGGAATCTCGGTGTTGGCAGCCACCTTCTTTTCTGGATGCTCTGGAGGAAACCTGCAGACCTCCCATTCTTGATCCACATCTTCCTCTTCTAAGGCCAGCAGTGACTGGTTGGTCCTCCTCGCGCTCCATCCTGACTCCCAGTCTTCTGCCTGCTCCTCCACAGAGGAGGGCCCTAGTGGACAGTCTAGGACACTCTTTCCATCTAAGGGCAGTGAATTAGCAGCTTTAATTCTGTTTGTTGCGTTGATTCCCCTTTGCTATGAAATAGCACATTTGCAGGTTCTGGATGCAGGCGTCTTTTAGAGGCTGTTTTTCTGCCCCCACAGGAGGTGAGCTGAGTTGTGTCCTCTGGTTGCTATTAGCTTCTCCATCTTTTGTGGTTTTCCTTTGGTATGTTTAGGTGTGTATTTCTTTCGTTTTAACTTTTTATTGAAGTTTTAGATGCACACACACAAAAGTACACACGTGTATGCATGCAACTGGAAGAATTTTGATGAATTGGACACATCTGTGTCACCAGCACCCAGAACACGTCCCCCAGGGTCACTATTCCAAGTCGGGATAGTGGTAACCCCTGGGGGGACTCTGGGGAGCCCCATTTTTTGTTCTCGGTGCTGGTATACCTAAGAATGGAATTGTCTAGTCTTAGGGCATAGATGCGGTTGTCTTTTTACTTACCATACTTAGAAATACTATGCCTGTTGAATATATAGATTTGCGTCCTGTGAAAATCTTTTAGACATTCTTTGTGAAATATTGCCTCTCCCCTCAGTGGCGTTTTTAGTTGGATGTATGATATTAGATCTTTTCACTTTTCCTCCTTTTCTTAACCACTGTTTCATTTCTTCCATCTTCTTTTCTGTAGATGACACGTTCTGGTTACTTTTTCATGTCTCTGTGTTCCAGGTCAGTGATTCTTTCTTCAGCTATATCTAATCTGCCAGTGAGCTTTTATTTTGACAGTTTTTTTTTTTTTCATTTTCAAACATTCTATTTGGTCCTGCCTGACCGTTTCTGATAGCTTCTTGTTGCTTGCTTGTTCATTTTTTTATTTCCATCTTTTATTTCAGTAAACATTTAATAATATTTATCCAAAGTTTTTATCTGATAATTGCAACATCTGGGATCTAATTCTGTTGTTTTGGCTTCTTCTGACTCTCTTAAGTGGTCCTTTCCCACATTCATTGTGGTGACCTTTGATTGTGAGCTCGTGCTTACATGATGTTCATCTGTGGGAATCCTGAGAGCTGTAGTAGAGGGTTCTCCCTGCAGAAAGGATGTGTTTTGCTTTTGCTGAGAAGACTTGGGAGCCTCTTAATCTGAGACCACTTTAACCTCTTCCAGGGAACCAGCCCACCACATGCGGCCCTTGTGTGGTTTCTCCACACTGATGTAGGTGTTGGCCTCAGGGTAACCCCATCTTTGGGTTCCTTAATGCTCACAGCTTTGGTTTCAGCATTCAGGTTTTTGTTTAAGGGCCCCTGGAGGTTTCTATAACCTTCTGTGAGGACACCAGACGTTAGATGATCAGCTTTGCACAGGTTCTGGTTGTCTGGTGAATGTGGAGGACTGGGATAAGGCAACCACCATCTTATTCGAGGTCCAGGAAACAGGAAACCCCCCCCACCCTGCACCCCAACCCCGGCACCCACTTGCACACACACACACCTGCCTTGAAGCAATTTTGTCTTCCATCTAGGAGCCTGAATGACAGTTCACAACACAGACCTCATTTGTGATCACTCTCCTTGAAACCCTCCACGTATTTTAAAATTCCATTGACTTCTATGTCTTCATTTTTCTCTTTAGTTCCTCATGAGAAAAATGAAATCGCACTTATGCCTATGAAGGAGATACTTCTGCTTGATATTATAAGAATAATACATTAAACATATGAGGTCATATGCTTTGAGTACTTTAGATTGAGAAAACTAGAAGCTAATGCCAGATAGAGACCTACTGTTTAGGGGAATGTCAGTGTGACCAACATTTATTAAGGATAGATTTTCAGGGCACCAGGCATGGGTTTCAAGCTGCCTCCCTGTGATCTTTATTGGTCAATTGCTCATCTGTTGCACCTCAATGGAGTTACCGTCCAGGGAGATTAAGAGCATCAGAAGCCAAGGACTCCAGGCAGACTTGGCCTGGGCAGCCTCTGTCAGTACTTGCTTTCCTCTCCTGAAGGTTCCAGATTACATTGGATCACCCTCTGTCCGCTGATGTGGGCATCTTTCCAGTTTCCTCCAGTGCTGACCTCAGGGTGTAGGATAGGGGGCACTCCCCATAGGATTCAGCTTCCTGAGTCCTTGTGTTCCTCAGCTTTGTGCTCGGGGTCCCTGGGGAGATTTCCTTGCAACAACCTCGTGAGGACTCTCACCCAGCATCTTGCTTTGGTGCCAGCTGTGAGCACGCTGACGTTTCAGTGAAGGTAAGGAGATGCAGGAACGGGCCAGCTGTAAACACAGAGAACCAAGGGGCTGAATACGCTAATCAATGGCTCTTTCAGGAGCTAAGAAAGCTTTGTTTTTCTGTAGCTTATCTCTTGGGAGATGCAAACCAGAGCAAGTTAACACTGGATACAGGTAAGGAACTGGTGCCTTGTGTCCTCATCCAGGGAAGGAAAGTGTGGCTGGGGGTCATTGCAAGACCAGACTCTGTCGGGTGACCAGCTCCTTGAATTCCCACTCTTCTTTCTTTTTAAAATTTGTCATCCAGAATCGAGTTGGAAAAGCTGTCTGAAGAAAACACACTTTTGAAAAATGAGTTGGGGAGGATCCGACAAGAGCTTGAAGCTTCAGAAAGGACAGAGGCTGCACAGAGGTAAGGACCAGCTTAGTGGTCCCACCCCAACCACCCATCGCGGACACGGTTTGCTCATTGTAGAAGAAGCTCAGAGGGCATTGCTGTAGAAAGTGGGACGTGTTCACAGATTCCACATTCCAGGAACAGTCAGCAGAGACCTGTGCTGCCCTGCGACCAGCCTTGATGGGCACGGGAGGGCTCAGGCGTCCTACAGAAATACTGCACAACGTGCTCCAGGGCCGGAGGAGGCATCCTGCATTCCTGTAGGGCAAGAGGGCCTCTCGCAGCCTTCCTGGGCCAGTGGACTCGGTTTGTTCTGGTCCTGGTAGTGGTTTCAGCTGTGCTTCTGTCCAAGCTTCATTCCTGGTCTGTGGATTTCAGTGTGAGAGAGTCAGGGGCCTAGGGCAGGGGCCTGAGCACTGAGGCAGGAGCTGTGTGTATTGTGGAGGGACACCCGTCAGTGGATTTCAGCTTTCACCATCAGCGCCTCATCTGAGGAGGGTTTGGCTTTTTTTTTTTTTTTCCAA
Organism: Cervus canadensis; assembly: GCF_019320065.1. Taxonomy (NCBI): domain Eukaryota; kingdom Metazoa; phylum Chordata; class Mammalia; order Artiodactyla; family Cervidae; genus Cervus; species Cervus canadensis. Next base: position 10,221,817 of record NC_057395.1, on the reverse strand, counting down.
ATAAAATTCAAATGAGCTCAGCTCTAAACTGCCGAGAATGTGGTTTTGATTTGATAAAAGTGCCTGATGATTAAAGTGTGGAATCCAGAGTGGATGGTCACCCAGCGATCTCGATTACATTACAGCAGTTCTGAAATCCGAAAGGTTTCCCTTCAGGAACCGTTTCCCCTAAGTTTGGTGCCGGGACCCCTTTGACAGCAGACGTCAGCAAATGTAAGGCTGTGTTGATCGTTATGCTTCTGGGTGTGACGAGCACTCCCCTGAGCTGGAGAGAGATTACCGTGTGCTGTGCAACTGAGGAATGTCGTGGAGGGTTTGTTCTTAGTGCTGGCAGGGTGCCTCTGGTTCCCAGGCTGGGATCCAATTGACCAGCAGCGGGAACAGTGCAGGACAGTGACAGACCCGTGGCCATAAGGTATTGAGAGCAGGTGTACACACCAGCCACCACGGTGACCGTGAGCAGTGACTGCTCAGTGATACTGTTAACTTTGCTTCTTCAACAGGAAGGAAATTGAGGTTTTAAAGAGAGACAAGGAAAAGGCCTGCTCTGAGATGGAAGAGCTCTGCACACAGGTTAAGTATTGACCCCTGGCATGAAACGGATGCTCCCCTCCCTTTTCCATTGTTTTGAAATAATCTCAAACTTACAAAAAGGAAACACAACATTTTTATGAAAGTTACCAGAGTTGCTGGCCCATCAGCCCCGTCCCTCTCCAAGTTGGGAAATCAGTGTGGATATGACGGGTTGAGGCCCTGTCAGCCACAATCAGGACCTCGTGGCTTCAGTCTGCCTGTCCTTGTTCTTAGGACCTGGTGCTTTTGAAGGTTATAAGCAGCTGTTTTATGGTGTGTCTAGAACTTATCATTGAATTCAGATTATGTGGGGATATCCCCTTCTAATTCCATCCTGTCCAGGGACGGAAGCTTTAGTGACATCCTTAGATTCTTGATCAGGTGGTTTTGGCCAGGCTTCTTTACAAAGTTACTTTCCCTTGGTAACTACTGAACATTTTATGGGAAATTCCTTTGATATGATGTGAATGTTCTGTTCTTCATCTAACTCTCACCCAATTGTTCTCCCTGTTTTATTCAATGGGTTATAATATATTACCATCAGCATTTATTTTCATGATCCATTGTCCCAGATTTGGCCAATAAGAGCCCCCTCCGGGTGAGTTCTGGGCCCTCGAGACAGGTCCTGGTCATTATTTGAGCACTTCCTTACTTTCTAGTGTCCCATGATATTCCAGGTTCATCTGGTACTTCCCTTGCCCCAACCCTGGAAGCAATCATTTCTCCAAGGAATGCTTGGTGACTTTCAGCTCAGAGTGGTACTTGGAGACCAAGATTTGGGTCCTGGGAATGCTCACCACTCCTGGGGCATGACCATGTCCAAATGCAGTCAGTGCATGGAACTAGGGAGTGTATATTTATTATGCTCACATGCACGTGGTTTCAGGTAGATTTATTTGTACACCTCTCTACCGAAAAATCATAAATTCAAACTGCAATTCCACAAGGATGATTCTAGCTTTCTCTCTTTCTGTATTTATAACTTATTTCTCTAGCAGTGAAAAGCCTGGTCTCCCTCATCCTCAGTGGATGGACTTACTGTTTGATCGTCCCCTTTAGCCTGCACGTGAATGCCCTCCTCACTGTGTTGCAGCATTGCCCGTCACACTGGTCTCCCTCTGCCCCATGAACAAATGCTTTCTGCACTTGGTCTCACTTACTGGCTTTCGTACCGAAGCACACAACTTGGAGGGCTTCCCTTGTGACTCAGCTGGTAAAGAATCCACCTGCAGTGCCGGAGACCTGGGATTGGTCCCTGGGTTGGGAAGATCCCCTGGAGAAGGGAAAGGCTACCCACTCCAGTATGCTGGCCTGGAGAATTCCATACACTGTATAGTCCATGAGGTTGCAAAGAATTGGACACAACTTAGCTGCTTTCACTTCACTTCACATAGCTTGGATGTCATTCTTTTATTTTTTTTAATTTTTTAAAAAATTGAAATTATTACTGATAATTGCAGGCTCACATGTGGTTATAAGACATGTATTACAGAGGAATACACTTTGTCCAGTTTCCCCCAGTGGTCACACTTTGTGAAACTTTAGTATAGTATCTGTGTTCGTTTCCTAGTGCTACCATAGCAAAGCACCACAGACTGAGGGGCTTATACAACAGAGGTTTATTTCCTCACAGTTCTCGGAGTTGGCAGTTCAAGGTCAGGGCAGGGCTGGTTTCTTCTGAGGCCGGTCTCTTTGGTTTGTATACAATTGTCCTCCCTGTGTCCTCACATGGTCATCCTTCAGATGTGTCTGTGTCGTCATCTTTTATTAGGGCACCAGCATACTGGATTCATACGACCTCGTTTTACCTTAATCACCTCTTTCAAGACCCCATCTCCAACTGCAGTCCCTCTGTACTGTACTCCAGTATTGGAGGTTTGGGCTTCAACATGTGATTTGTGGTGTGAGGGGGCGCAAGTCAACCCTTGATGAGCATCACAGTCAAGCTATTGACATTGATACAATCCGTAGGTCTTACTTCCCCAGGTTTGGGGGGAGTTGTTCTTTATCTTGGGGGAAGGTCTTCGTTGCCCCATGGCTTGTGGCATCTTAGTTCCACAACCAGGGATGGAACCCCAGTGTCCTGCCTCGGAAGGCAGATTCTTAACCACAGGACCACCCAGAAAGGCCACATGCTTCCACAGTTTTACTTCTGTACTCATGTGGGTGTCATGTCTATACGGTTTTATTCCCTGTGCAGGTTCATGTCTCCACAACCACAGCTGCAGCTCCACAAGGTCCTTCATACTGTTCATTCACAACTACGTCCACCATCTATCTTCCTGCCCACCTACCCCAGCCTCAACCCCTGAAAACCACTAACTGTCCTTCATTTCCAAAATTGTGTCATTTCACAAGTGACACAAAAGGAATCGTACAGAATGAGATCTTTGGGATTGCCTTTCCTCACATAGCATGATTCCCTGCCGTGTGTCCACAGTTTGTTTCTTCCTGTCGCTGGATGGTATTCCAAGGTGTTAATGTCCCACAGCTTGTCTTCACTTCAGTTCAGCTGCTCAGTCGTGTCTGACTCTTTGCGACCCCATGGTTTGTGGCACACCCGGCTTCCCTATCCATCACCAACACCCAGAGCTTGCTCAGGCTCACGTCCATCGAGTTGGTGATGCCATCCAACCATCTCGTCCTCTGTCGTCCCCTTCTCCTCCTGCCTTCAATCTTTCCCAGTATCAGGGTCTTTTCCAATGAGTCAATTCTTCGCATCAGGTGGCCACAGTATTGGAGCTTCAGCTTCAGCATCAGTCCCTCCAGTGAACACCCAGGACTGATCTCCTTTGGGATAGACTGGTTGGATCTCCTTGCAGTCCTAGGGTCTCTCAAGAGTCTTCTCCAACACCACAGTTCAAAAGCATCAATTCTTCAGCACTCAACTCTCTTTATGGTACAACTCTCACATCCATCATGACCACTGGAAAAACCATAGCTTTGACTAGACGGACCTTTGTACACTTTCTAATATGCTGTCTAGCTTGCCCTAGATATATGGATATATAGGCCAGTATAGCTTTCCTTCCTTGGAGCAAGCGTCTTTTCATTTCATGGCTGCAGTCACCATCTGCAGTGATTTTGGAGCCCACGAAAATAAAGTCTGTCACTGTTTCCACTGTTTCCCCATCTATTTGCCAAGAAGTGATGGGACTGGATGCCATGATCTTAGTTTTTTGAATGTTGAGTTTTAAGCCAACTTTTTCACTCTCCTCTTTCACTTTCATCAGGAGGCTCTGCAGTTCCTCTGCTTTCTGCCATCAGGGTGGTGTCATCTGCATATCTGAGGTTATTAATATTTCTCCCGGCAGTCGTGATTCCAGCTTGTGCTTCATCCAGCCCAGCATTTCACGTGATGTACTCTGCATATAAGTTAAATAATCAGGGTGACCAATATACAACCTTGACGTACTCCTTTCCCAATTTGGAAACAGCTTGTCTTAATGTTCACCTTTTAAGAGACAGCTGGGCTGATTCCAGTTTTGGGCTGTCACAGAAGCTGCAATGAACATTCCTAGGCAGGTGTTTGTGTGGATGTAGGTTTTCATTTCACGGGATAAATGCCCAGGACAGGAATTGCTGATCTGTACCGCAGTTGCATGTCTAGTTTTATATGAAATTGCCCAGCTGTTATCCAGAGCGGCTACTAACAGTTTATGTTCCCGCCAGCAGTGTATGCTAGGTCCAGTTGCCCCACATCCCTGTCCACACTTGGTGTTGTTGCTCTTATTTTAGCCACTCCAGTAGGTGAGTGACCCTGAGTCAGAACAGCTAGAGCAGGCTCTAGTTGGTTATCCTCTTCCCCTCGCCGATTCCGGCCTGGTAAAGAAGGAGGTTTCCCTTGAGGGCAGAGAGCAGAACGCTCTGTGCACTTCAGAACAGTCGCCGTCCTAGTCTGCTCAGGCTCCATACAGAATGCCACAAGCAGGCGGCTTAAACTACAGGAGTTTGTTTCCCAAGGTTCTCAAGGCCAAGCTCAAGGCGGGGCTGGCTTGGTTCCCATGAGGCTCTCCCACGCTTGTGGGCAGCCCCCTCTCACTGTGTCTCCTTATAAAGTCACTGTCCCATTGGGTTAGGACCCCACCTTGTGAGCACATTTAACCGTAATGACCTGTTAGCAGCCTTGTCTCCAGACAGTGGTGACTTTGTGGACCCGGTTCTACCCACGGCAGCCACTCTGTTTAGGCCTCCAGCCTTTGACTCCTGGTGAGCTGTGACGCTCTTTGCCTGTTTTTCTTTCCGGTTTTCAGAACATTGGTTTGCCCTGTGACTTCAGTTCTCTGATGGATCTCAGAAGAGTTGTTGACTCTTAGTTACTCAGCTTTTTCTTTGTTCTTGTTGGGAGTGACGACTTCCAGACTCTTTCCAGGCCAGGGCACAAATGGTATTTTGTTTCTCACGTGGGTTTCTGCACCTTTACTGTCAGGACATAGAAGCATAGTAGATTTTCACCTGCCGACCTTGTGTCCTTGCTGAGTTCCCACCCACTCTGGGAGTGCTTTTGTCTGCTCTGGTTTCTCAGACACCTGCTGTACCCTGGAGAGACCCACAGTTCCCATCTGCCTCTTCCCACCCCTGCCTGCCTCCCCCTGAGCCTGGCTGATAAGGTGGAACACCCGCCCTGGGGCGACAATGATGCACCTGCCTAGCTGTGCATGAACCCTGCTCCGAGGTACAGAGGGCTTCAGACCCTCAGCCTCCAGAGCAATTGCTAGGGAAAAGCAGAGGAGCAAAACATGGTTTGTGTGAAAGTGTGTGACGCACGGTTGGAGATAATGCGCTTCCTGTGTCACCTGTTGGCTGCTGTTTATCCCAGGCCGCACCGCCAGTGTCCAGCATCCACTGTCTGCCAAGTGGGTGATTTCATCAGTGTGCTGTGTTTAATGACAGTGATCAGATTGTTGAAGAGAATCACGTGCCTTAGGTTTAGCTAGGGTTTTTTGTTTTTTGTTTTCCTTCAACATGTTTAAGATAATGTCAAAAATAACCATGGGAGAAATGAGAAAATTATGCCAGTTCTCCAGAGCAGTGATGGGATGTTGATGGGGTGTGAGCGCTCCTGATGGAGTGTGAACGCTCCTGGTGCCCAGCGTTTGGTTCTTGGGGGATGGATCAGAGTTCATCCTCCATGCAGTGGCCTGAGAGCCCATCACTCTGGGGACACTGAGTGAGCGCCTCACCCACTAGTTGCTGATAGCACCCCGCCCCCAGCTGTGATGACCAAAATGGTCTCCAAAGATTGCTAAGCATCCCCTGGGGAGAAGAGTGTCCTGGTTGAGGACACCTGGGATGCTGCTGGCTTAAAAAAATAACTTGTCTACCTGTGTTTTCTCCCTTTTTGTTCCAGAGTCACAAGTGTAGGGATGAACTGTCCCAGCTCAACCACAGGGTCGTGCAGGTTGGAGACGAGGCCTCTACCCACCAGGCCCAAAGCGAGAAGAATCACATCACCGTCCAGCTGCTGACAGGCAGACTAGAGGAGGCTGAACTCCAGGAGGAGCTGCAGGTGAATTGTGGGAGGAGCTGCAGGTGAATTGTGGATAAGGCAGGGAGGGGCAGGCAGCCTGGCTTAAAACAGACCAGGGACAGCCCTGACGTGCCTGGAGGTAAAGCGAGGGGCTTCACAAGCAAGTGCTGAAAAATGTGTGAACTTTAGCAGCTTTTGCAAAGCCTGATGATAGGACCCTAAATTGGGATGACCTCTCCAGAGGTCATTATGGCAAAACATACATCAAGAATGGTCAAGAACGTTGATGTGCCCTGACTTCATGATTCTACTGTGGGAACTTTACTGAACATTATCTGTGGACTTAGCTGAACCTATTTTCATTGTGCTGGTGCTTTTAATAGCACAAAAGAATTGGAATCAGCTTTGAATCATCAACCATATTGACTAAGTCAGTAATAACCACGTTTTTGAATAGTGTCTAATGCTCTGGACATTGTAAGAGAGAAAGCATGGCCTACGATGTCGTGGTGGCAGCATGTGTGTGTGTGTGTGGTGGAAGGGCCAGGAGATACAGCACATCGGGTGTGCTGCTATCACGGATGACTTAAATTTTGTAGTTCTTGCCTTTCTGAAGTTTCTGCATTAAACACGTATCACGTTGCTAATGTTCTTCTTATACTTGTGAAACCGACATTTAAAAACAGGGTAACCAAATCCGAAAACTTGAACTTGAACTTGACCGCGTGACTCAGGAACGTCAGAGCCTGAGACTGGCCCATTCACAGCTGAGAGAAGCCCTTGAAGAGAGTCGGGACCAGGTGGGTGTGCACGGGGGTCCCGGGCTGAGAGGGGTCAGCCTCGCCTCTGACCGCCTGCATGGGACTCGTCTGGCCAAGGGCGTCACGGGGCTGGCTGAGGTCACACGGCTAGGGGGGCACCCTCCAGGCCCAGGACGAAGTCAGGACCCGTCCAGGGTCAGGTGGAACACACGTGAACCGTGTGAAGGGCTGTGCCTGTTTGCTCCCGAGGGCAGGAGTCCATACAGCTCCTCTGGGTGCACCGTCTGCAGGTGGAGGAGCCAGGGAGCACGGCAGCTGGGCTCCGAGGCTCAGGCCGTGGGCGGCGCAGCCCCCGAGGTGACCAGCTCCTCGCCCCCAGCGGAGCCTGGGTGTGACACGCCTGTGGGTGTGCGCCCACTGCCCTGCCCAGCATTTGTCCAGTGCTTGCCAGGCTCAGAGGTGCAGCGGTGGGGAGGCAGGGAGCTCGTGGGCTGGGACACACAGATGTGAGCCGAGCAGGCCCAGGAGGGGTGGCGGTGCCTGCCAGCGTGAGGTGCTGGGACGCAGCGCTGGTTCTTCCGAGGAGCTCGAGCAGCAGGAGAGGAGGGAGGTGACGGTGTGATATGGGGTGTGCTTGGAGGGCCAGGGCCTGCAGGGGGAAGGGGCTGTGAGAGAGGGTCCCTACGCCTTGTGTCTCTGCTCAGCCTGGCACCAGGTTCCCCACCCCTGGACTTAGCTGTGGACACCTGGTGGCCTGGGTTGCAGAAGGGTCTGTCTGCATGTGGGACTCCTCTCTGTCCAGGGTCTGAGGAGGGGCTGGCAGACCCCTGTGGGCCCAGCCCCCCAGTGTCAGCAGGCACTTTCTCCAAGGTGTGTCTGTGTAGTGGTGGTTCCCTTCCCTGTTTGTAGTGCAAAAGGAACCTTGAGAAATTGCTGGACTGGTTTGAGCCTTTGAGGCGAAGAAGACAGACCCACCCATGGGCAGCAGGGCTGGGCTGCTGGAGGCTTCCATGCCCCCTGGGGTGGGGGGATGCCCAGCACTCAGCCGCTGTCACAGGCAGGAGGAAATGCTGTGAGGCAGCTGGTGTCACCTTTTGTGAGTTAGATGAGGACCCCCCGAGACGCACCTGGATGAAAGTGTGCAGATAGCGTAAGGTGCTTACAGGGCATCTAGGGACCATCGGGGGGTGCAGAGGTGAGGGTGCATCCAGAGCCTTGGGGAGGGAGTGGTCCTGAGGTCACGGGGCCCGCAGGGGAGCCTGGCATCGAAAAGGGCTCTTACACGGGCAGCGTCCTGGGATGCTGTGGATGGGGGCCCCTGCGCTGGCCTCTCTGTGGCATCGGGTCCTCGTGGCGTGGCAACGAAGTGCCCAATGAGGGCAGACAAGCATCTGGTCTTCTGAGCACTGCGCCGGGGGGTTCCTTAGCATCACTGTCCCACATTTGGCCAGGCCAGCCTGAATTCAGGGTGGAAAGGTCCGCCGTTGTCTGAGGGGCTCACTGCCCCAGCCCAGCACCCAGAACACGGAGGCCCTGGCTTCCTGGGTGCGGGGGCCCCACTTCTCTTCTGGGGACGTCCTGCCTTCTCACATTGCGGTCGAGCAGGGCTCTCAGGAGCGGGCCTACCCTCCATCTACACCTTGATTTATAAGGAGGGCCTCGGGCGCTCAGCTGGGCCGTGCTGAAATTCTGCCTGGCCAAGGAGAGTGTACGGCAAGGCCTGTGGTCAGGCTTCAGGGCTCAGCACAGCATCGGCTGCAGGAGGCAGCAAGGCACCCAGGCACATGTGCGGGACTCAGACATGGGCTGGAGTGACTGCATAGTGATCATCCGAAGCTCTGACGCCGCGGGGAGGCGGCTACGTCTGGTGGAGGGTGTGTGAGAACCTTCCTCCCCTCTCTTCATCCCAGGAGCGTGGCAGCTGCTCCGCTGGACCCGTGTGTGTGGTGTGCCTCTGGGGTCTGTCCGCGGAAACTGCCCGGGGTGGCCCCTCAGACACGCAGTGACACAGGACGGTGAGGGCAGTGGGGCTGTGGCTCACGGTTTCACCCGTGCCCGGGGTGGCCCGTGCCCTCCTCCCCGGCTGCCGGGGTCCAGCCCCAGCAGGGTCCAGGGGAACCCTCAGGATGAACGGCGTCGGCGAATGAGAGAGAGAGACAGTGAGACAAAGCTCGGGGGCTAAGTCTGAAGTTTATTTTTGCATGGCCCCTTTATACCCTTAACAACATCTTTTTGGGGGAAGTGCATATTGCTTACACACAGGTCATCTCAAAACATTACAGCAACTTGACCTTCAACAGAAACAGGATGTCACCCGCATACTTTTTGTTCACAGGAGTCTTTCTTATCATTTGGCCTTCAGGCCTGCTAAATTTTATGGCTTGCATCTGGTGTGACTTAAGCAACTTCAGTAGCCAACCCTGTTTTTCTTGTAATTAATCTATTTTCTTTCTAATAGGCGTCATCTCCATGGGAACTAGATAGGATTACATTTTTACAGAACAGAAATGCGAAGGACTGCAAAAACAGCAGATATGGCACAAAACAGGCTTAGTCTAAAAGTTAACTACCTGCAAGAAGTCACCAGCTAATCTCTATCTAAACTGTTTTCTATTAGGCACATTTGTGGCTATAATATTTGTGGAGCTTTTCTCGCCCCGTGGAGGGACCTATGCTTAATAGTTTCTTTTGTTAGCGTCCTGTGCTTCGGATGTTTAGAACAATCATGAGCATTTTGTGCAGAGAGAGCACACATTTATCAAACAAGCCAGAATGCCAGCAAAAGGGTTTGAATTGAAGCATTTCTTTCATCCCTGGCCCCTTCATAGGGTACCAGCGTCCAGGAGATTTATTAATTAGGGTTTTAAGTTGGTCCTCATTCAGTGAAAGAGGAGCAGGAGAGCTCTCGGCAGGCAACACAAGAATCTGCAACAGGGCAAACAAGAACAACAGCAGAAAAAGTGGGGGGGGGGGGGAGGAGTGCTACAGGGTGGGGTAGAGGCCGAGGCCAACCTGGAGGGTCCCTTATTCTAGACGGCCTTGCCTTTCAGGTTTCTTCCTCGTGACCTTGTCATGGATGGGGTCCCGGCCAGCCTTGCCTGCCCGGTCTTTTCTTCACGACCTCGTCACAGGCGGGACGTCCCATAATGGCTCCCAGCACCCGGCCTGCCCTCAGCAGGGCCCCTGGTGGAGCCGCCAGCTCTCCCGTCCACGGGGTCTCAGAGGGCAGTTCTGTGTGCTCCAGCCGAGGCCGCCGGAGCCCGTGGTGTAAACGGTGTTTGACGGCCTCCCAGGTGCTCCGTGCAGGGAAAGCTCTGGACAGCCTGGTGCCAGCGATCCTGTGGTTTCTGTGCCCAGGGAGCAGTGTCCCAGTCCGTCCACATCCACGCCCCGCCAGACGCTGTGCAACCACCTCCAGGGCCCTGGCCACAGCCCGTCTCAGGAGCGTGAGCTGTACATTTAGAGGGAGGCTGCTCTATGCGGCTGGTGTGGGTCCCGTTATGGAAGGAATTAAACCCAGTGAAGAACCCAGGAGGTAAACAGGACAGAATAACTTGATCCTCCCAGGATCCGGCATGAGGTCACTGGGAGGGCTACAGGCAGGCCTTCCATGCTCTCAGGGCGCAGAAGCGCCCCTGAATGGACTTTGTGTTAGTCGCTCCGTCCTGTCCGATTCTTTGCAACCCCATGGACTTTAGCCTGCCAAGCTCCTCTGTCCGTGGGATTCTCCAGGCAAGAATACTGGAGTGGGTTGCTATCCCCTTCTCCAGGGGATGTTCCCAACTCAGGGACCAAATCCACGTATCCTGTGTCTCCTGCATTGCAGGTGGATTCTTTAGTGTCTGAACTACCAGGAAATGGAGTGTGGGCATCAGATAAACGGATTCTTTAGAAATCGTGGGCTTTCCTGGACAGGCCCTTCTCCTGGGGGGTGGCCTTCCAGGTAGAGATGCAGTTTTCTGTGCCTGGTGGTGACCTGAAGGTCTGGGCAGTCACCCCACAACCGCTGTGCCTTTTCCCTGGCAGCTGTATGGAGCCACCCAGAGGCTGTGGCTGGCCCGGTCCCAGCACGCCCAGCACGTGCGGCAGCTGCAGGAGGAGATGGCAGAGCGCGAGCCCGCAGGCCGCGTGGCCGAGCTGCAGCAGTTGCTGGAAGGGGAGCAGCGGGCGGCTTGGCGGCTCCAGGAGGAGGCGCAGGTGAGTGGGGACAGGGCTGGGGGGCCAGCTGGGGGTGACAGGGAGGGTGCGCTAGGATCTCAGGTGCCAAGGGGAGGACAGCCTGACAGCCCTTCCACCATGAGGGATGTTTATGGAAACCATGGGATCCAACTTCCACTGGGAACTGGTGGGTGCTGAGCGGCCGACCCTGACGTCCCCCAACCTGTTTTCTGGGCTGCGTGTGTCTGCAGCCAGCCACACATGTGACCTGCTTCCAGGTCTGAAAGGTGGTGATAGAAGGGCACCAGCAGAGGGATGGGCAGGGATAGCTCTTCAGGAGTGCATGCAGGTGCAAAGGTCCTGAGGTGGGCTGTGTTTGGCATGTATAACAGCAGCAAGGGGTGGGGAGATGGTTGGACAAGAGGTCAGCACAGTGACAGCACGGACTTGGGGAGCCCTGCTGTGTGCCAGCCTCTCATGGAGAAACAGAGTTGCTGCCTTAAAAGGGCAGCAGAACAGTGGCTCAGAGCGTGCACTGCAGGGGACTGGATCCTGGCTCCACCACCTGAGCCGAGTGATTTAACTGAGTGAGTGACTTAACTTTCTGTGCTCCGATTTCTTTGAACCTCTGGAGGCAGTGGTTCCCACCTCAGAGCAGTCTCTCAGGCATCAGTGAGTGAGCACCTCAAAGTGCGAGCCTGGGAAGCACATTTGGGTCCTCAAAGTTCACGTGTCAGTGGGAGGGTGAGGAGGGGCAGAGGGCCAGGTGCTTTCCTGAGCAAGGAATTTGTGCAAGATTGGAAAGGTGGGAAAATCTGCCAGTTGTAAAACACAAATTCTAACGAAGAATGGCCTTAAAGCATTATGCAAACACATTGTGCTGGAGAGACATTTAAGCTAGGACAGATTATTGACAAAGGAAATGTAGTCAGAGATCCTCTAGAAAGACTACCATGTTTGGGGAAACTCACCTTTGAGTCATCTAGGGTTAAGATCCTAGGACAAGGAGTCTCTTATCTGCTCACACTACAGTGAGAAATGAAGCTTTGTGGCTTGTGAGACATTTCTAACCATTTGTCCCTATAGATGAAAGCTTAGCCAGATGCTCAGATTTTGTACACTTCAGCTGATTTCCATTCTAAAGTAAATAAGCCTGAGATGATTCTTTTTAAAATGTACCATGCTGATCTCTAACCTCCTCTTGTTCAGGAAGCACATGAAAAACACCTGAAAGCAAGAGAAGAGCGGGTGGAGGAGGTGGAAATGATTTTGAAGAACATGGAAGTGCTCCTCCAAGAGAAAGTGGGTGAGCTGAAGGAACAGGTGAGTGATGGACGCCTCGTTTGGGCATCCAGGTAGCTGATGAGGGAGACAGGACCCAAGAGAACCCTGTGTCCTGCGGAAGTGCTGAGGAGGGGAGAGGAGGGCAGGGAGAGAGGGGAGAGAGAGGCCTTGCTGTCCTGTGAGGTCGGCTTGGTGCTCTAGGAAGTGAAATGTGAGCATCTGTGGAAATACTTCTTTCACACAGGGACTAAATGTGGTTTACTGGAGCGCCCTGGGCCGCAGGTCCCCAGTTCTAGTCTCTCTGTGCAGGCTGCCCGCTCCAGACCCCCACTCCTCACCTGTGTAGCCCCTGTCCTGCTGGCACCGCCGCCCTCCAGCGTTGTCTGTCCACAGGTCCTCACTTTCCTTCCCAGCCGTCAGGCTCTTGGTGACCCCGCTACCCCCTAGTCACTCTTGGTAAAACCTCCACCCCAAGTCAATCTTGAGGCTCCTACATGCCGGGGGTGGGGGTAGGGTGGACTGTCCCAACTGCTGCCTTTCCCCCACACCCCCTCTCTGGGGGGCCCTTCCGCTCTGCCTCTGACCCCCAGCCCCTTTCCCCTCCTCTCAGTTGTGACTTGGGCTTGTGTCCCTGTGAGACCAGTAGGTCCCGGAGAAATGGCCGTGCGCTCAGCTCCCCCAGCCCCGCTTCCTCCGCCCCTTCTTCCGTCTCCTCGGCACCGCCTTCCGGAGCCAGGTCCTCCCAGCGAGTCCTCTGCTGCCTTGACAGGCGCCCCTTCCAGGCTGCCTGCTCCCAGCCGCCCGCCCACAGGGGCCCGTCTCACTCTTCAGCACGGCCCTCGGTGCGGAGCAGAGCTCCAATCGCCTGCTCCGAGCCCCGTCTTTTGGGCCCTGACAGCTGGGGAGCTCGTCTCCCCTGCCAGCCCCTCAGCACAGCAGTCATCCTCAGATATGTCTGAGCTGCCGGCCTTCCTCAGAGTAGACAACGGCTTCTCTGATGGCCTCGAGATTCTGCAGGACCTGGCCCCCTCCCCTCAGGCCCTTGCCCAGCCGGCGTGGCAGCTCTGCCTTCCTCACAGGCCTCCTGGCCGTTCCTGTCACCCCCGCATGTGCCAGCCTCTGCCCGGGAGGTTTACCCAGGCAGCCTCCCCCATGTCCCCCATGCTTCTCTCAGGGCTCTCTGTTCACCTCAGGCTCAGCTGTGTGTCCCCCGCCTGGCTTCTCTGTGAACACGCCACCTGACGCTGCGTGCTCTGCTGGCTCCTCCCGTTAGAACACGTGCCTGTGGGACTTTCAAAGCCCAAAGCCGGGACCCCTGCGTCTTTGCATCTTGACCGTGTGTCCTGTGTCCCCATCGCTGGAGCCCCTGTCGGTGTCGTGTGGGCAGCACCCAAGTAGCCTCAGCGCGCCCTGCTGACATGGTGGGCCTGCAGAGCCCGCTGAGATAAGCCAAACAGTTTGGGTGCTCCTGACAGTTTCCTTGTTGTCTTTTGGAGGCCTCCAGATTTGGGTCTTCTTGTCTTCAAGACAGCTGTACAAAGGTGGCTTAAATTTTCTCTACCACATAGTTCGTCAGTTTCCTCTCTCATGCCAGGATAACAAAACCTGTCCTTACATCCAACATGTCTCTTATTTGTAAGGTTCCCCAAGCTAGTCTGAATGCGTGTGGAGGAATAGGAAGGGAGAGCTGGTGGCGTGGCGTCCCTGCGTGAGACGTGCAGTACACTGTGGCTCTCTCCCCTCTCCAGTTTGAAAAGAGCAGACGATCTGATCTGCTGCTCAAGGAGCTCTATGTGGAAAATGCCCACCTGACAAAAGCGCTTCAAGTCACTGAAGAGAAGCAACGAGGCGCCGAGAAAAAGTCCCGATTCTTGGAAGGAAAAGTTAGAGCTCTCAGCAAACTCCTCAGCAAGATTACTACAGCTTCCCTCGCTGTGTAGACTGCTTTTCTTCCTGGAGTTCATTTTGAAAGAACGTCTTTTAAAGTAAACCACTGTGACACCATAACTTACTGTGGCTCGTTGGCTGTACACCCCCGGATAGACGAGGATTGTCATTCTGTTACCCCACAAGCATTTAATGAAGGTCTGTGTGCCAGATGCTGGGGAAACAGGTTGGAAAAGACTATACTTTTTTTTTTTTTTAGTGGTCCTTGGGTAACTTCCAGAGTTATATTCCTAATTTTGCTACTGACAAGAAAAACAGATTATGAGGTTCCCAGCAAGGTAAATGGTAAAATAAAGCAATTTTAATCTTGCACTTCTGACCTTGGCTACAGAGATTAAAATGCAAAGTCAGGGCTCTGTAGTTTTACCATTGCACTGTTAGTGCTATGGGTGTAGTCTCTGGCATTCTCGATGGTGGATCGGTGTAGACACTCCAGAAATGCTCCAGTTTCTGTAACTTTCAACTAGCGATAAGGGATAGAGGAAGGAAGCCTTTTTGTCAGGGCCTGTTCCACTATGAGGGAGGTCTAGACAGTGCTGGTGTTTCAGAGCTGTGGACTCAGGGAGGATGGTATCCATTGTGAATGCAATCTTTTCCTCACTGAAATGTCATCACACTGGAAAGTGTATTATATGTTTTAAAAAAAAGGAAAAAAGTTTAGTTTTATATCCAAGATATACATAAATTATGGTCATTTGTTTTATCAGAATAAACTACTGTAATATGAAATCACTGTATTTGCAATAAAATCCTTTTCTATTAAAACCGATTAACTTCTAAATATTTTTTAAACTAAAATATTTCAAAGATATAGAAAAATAGTTCTATAGGAAAGATTCATATGTATTACATAAACATGCAGATGTGTTAAGAAGATTGTTACAACATCTTGGACAGAAGCCCAGTCCCTGTTCTACTGCAGCCAACCTCTTTCCCCTTCCTGGTGGCAACCGCTCTCCTGAGGCTGCTGCAGGCCCCCTCCCCTCCATCTGTGTGCACATTTACTGTACTTGCTTGAATGAGAAAAACCTTAAACTGCTGGAAGAGATGGAAAGCTCAGATCTGGGGTAGGAGGACTCAACAACTTAAAGTGGACTCTTCTCTCCATGCACCTCTGGTCACTTATCCTATGACAAAGAGGCAAGGATGGAAGTGGGGAAAACCCTCTTCAATAAGTGGTGCTGGGAAATCTGGACAGCTCTGTAAAAGAATGAAATTAGAACATTCTCTGATACCATACACAAAAGTATACTCAAACTGCATCAAAGACCTACTTGGAAACTGTTAGAGGAAAACATAGGCTGAACACTGTTTGAGGGAATCTTCTGGCAGTCCAAGGGTTAAGACTCTGCACTTTCACTGCTGTGGGACTGAGTTAGATACCTGGTCAAGGAACTAGGATCCCACAAGGCCCATGGCACAGCCAAAAAAAAAAAAGCACTCTGACATAAATTGCAGAAATATCCTTTTTGATCCATGTCTTTGAGTACCGAAAATAAAAACAAAAATAAACACATGGGACTTAATTATACTTAAAAGCTTTTTCACACCAAAGGAAACAAAGAAAATAAAAAACTAACAGAGAGGGAAAAAATATTTGCAAACGAAGCAACTGACAAGGGATTAATCTCCAAAATATACAAATAGCTCATGTAGCTCTATGTCAAAAAAATAAAAATAAACAAGCAAAAACCTGATGTAGAAATGGGCAAAACAAATCAATAAAAATTAAAAATGGGCAGAAGACCTTAATAGATAGTTCTCCAAAGAAGACATACAGATTGCCAGCAGGGACATGAAATGATGGTCAGTGTCACTAATTATCAGAGCAATGCACGACAGACCTGCAATGAGGTATCACATCACACTGGTCAGAATGGCCATCATCCAAATGTCTACAGATAATAAAGGCTGGAGAGGGTATAGAGGAAAGGAAACCCTCCTACATCATTGGTAAGACTGTAAATTGGTTACAGCCACTATGAGAACAGTATGGAAGTTCCTTAAAAAGATGAAAATATAATAGAACTACTGTATGATCCAAAAGTCCCACTCTGGGGCGTATATCTGGAGAAAACTATAATTCAAAAAGATACACATACTCCAGTGTTCATTCCAAACTCCCTTCCCATCCAAGGTTGCCACATACCATTGATCAGAGTGAGCCGTGCTATACAGTAGGAAAGAGGATTGAGTTTTCCACCTTGGATCCATCACTTACTGTCAGATGGCTTTGGTGAGGCTACTTAACCTTCCCTGAGGGGAGCAGCTCCTCAGCTTCTGCTGGAGGAACCAGGAGATGGGTTCCCCGCTGTCCCCTCCCCGGCAGCACATTCCTTGGCCCTGGCCCACTGGTACTTTGTCTTGTCCAGGCAGAAATGTTTAGGCCTGAGTCCTGCTCCTCTTCAGTCGAGAACCTTCATCATTAGCCTTCCTCTACTCACCATCCTGGGGTCTGGGGCCTGGTGCCCAGCTGCCCTAGGTCCACTGCCTCCTGGCCTCCTGCCCACTCTCCAGAGCAGCTGGACCCCTCCCTCCTCCCCAGCCTTACCTTGATTATACCTAATGTCCACCCTTACTAGACTAGCGTTCCTCCTAGTGACGGCACGTCCCTGATTCTGCAGAAACAGTGATAATGCACAAATTAATAAGAGTAGTGACCGCTGCCACGTGTACACTTAACAAAATGCCCCTTCACTCTACCTGATAACCTCTAACACCCACAGCTTCATAAAGTGATGCTGGGATGAGACAATTGAGGCTGAGGGTTTAAACTGAATATTTGAGCTGGGATTTGCACACGCACGGCCTACCTGCCACCAAATCTGACTCTTTCTTCTGCAGCCCTTGGTTTTTCTTCATCACTGTGGGGGTTAGTTGATATTAGTGCCAGATCGGTGCTTGAATGGCCTTTCTGGGTGTGTCCTATCCCTCTTCCTCCCCAGGAAAACAGTTTAATTTGCAGGCTGAGATCACAGTAGACAGGAGATAGATACATGGATTCATAGAAAAATGGAGAAAATAAATTGGTTGAAATATCTGAGGCTCATTTAGGGGCAGAGCCAGAGTAATAATTCAAAAGGATTCCAGCATCTCGAGCTTTGTCTTATCCACATACTACTATGATCTCTCTTCTCAATGCTGAGGGCGCAGACATGGCCCTTGGGTTCTGCCCTCCTAGAGATGTTGTTTATTTAAGCATCTGAACGCCAGCACCCCACTTTCCTTTAGAGAGATTTCTTGTGGTCTGACAGCTTCAGAAAGTAACCAGGGAGCAGATGTGGACACAGCAGCCCAAGCACTGCTTGGAGCTGCAGGCTGCACTTGCCTCGATCCTGGAGAAATAATTCTCCCATCCCTCAGCCTCATTCACAGGCTGAAAACAGCACCAGGGGCCATCCACGTCCATGATAAAGAATCCTCTCTCTCCACCGCACACACACCCAGATTCAGACCTGGGCCAGTTTCACCACCTTTCAGGTTGGCTGTTGCCTGTCCTCTGATTTCAGTGTTGACCATCTGGTGATGTCCATGTGTAGAGTCTTCTCTTGTGTTGTTGGAAGAGGGTGTTTGCTATGACCAGTGCGTTCTCTTGGCAAAACTCTATTAGCCTTTGCCCTGCTTCATTCTGTACTCCAAGGCCAAATTTGCCTGTTACTCCAGGTGTTTCTTGATTTCCTACTTTTGCATTCCAGTCCCCTAGAATGAAAAGGACATCTTTTATGGGTGTTAGTTCTAAAAGGTCTTGAAGGTCTTCATAGAACCATTCGAGTTCAGCTTCTTCAGCGTTACTGGTTGGGGCATAGGCTTGGATTACCATGGTATGAATGGTTTGCCTTGGAAACGAACAGAGATCATTCTGTCATTTTTGAGAGTGCATCCAAGTACTGCATTTTGGACTCTTGTTGATCATGATGTCTACTCCATTTCTTCTAAGGGATTCCTGCCCACAGTAGTAGATATAATGGTCATCTGAGTTAAATTCACCCACTCCTGTCTATTTTAGTTCTCTGATTCCTAGGATGTTGATGTTCACTCTTGCCATCTTCCAATTTGACCACTTCCGATTTGTCTTGATTCATGGACCTAATATTCGAGGTTCCTATGCCATATTGCTCTTTGCAGCATCGGACCTTACTTCTATCCAGTCACATCCACAACTGGGTATTGTTTGTGCTGTGGCTCCATCCTTTCATTCTTTCTGGAGTTATTTCCCCATTGATCTCCAGAAGCATATTGGGCACCTACCGACCTGGGGAGTTCCTCTTTCAGTGTCCTATCATTTTGCCTTTCATACTGTTCATGGGGTTCTCAAGGCAAGAATACTGAAGTGGTTTCCCATTCCCTTCTCCAGTGGACCAGATTCAGTCAGACCTCTCCACCGTGACCCGTCTGTCTTGGGTGGCCCCATATGGCATGGCTTAGTTTTGTTGAGTTAAACAAGACTGTGGTCCTGTGATCAGATTGGCTGGTTTTCTGTGATTATGGTTTCAGTGTATCGGCCCTCTGATGCACTCTCACAACACCTACCGTCTTCCTTGGGTTTCTCTTACCTTGGACGTAGGGTATCTCTTCACGGCTGCTCCTTACCTTGGATGAGGGGTGTCTCCTCATGGCCGCCCCTCCTGACCTTGATCGTCGAGTAGCTCCTCTCGGCCCTCCTGCGCCTGCGCAGCTGCCGCTCCTTGGACGTGGGATTTCTCGTCTCGGCCGCGTCCCCTGACCTCGGACGTGGGGTAGCTCCTCTCAGTCAGCAAAAACAAGACCGGGAGCTGACTGTGGGTCAGATCATGAACTCCTTATTGCCAATTTCAGATTTAAATTGAAGAAAGTAGGGAAAAACCACTAGACCATTCAGGTATGACCTAAATCAAGTCTCTTAGGATTATACAATGGAAATGAGAAATAGATTTAAGGGACTAGATCTGATAGACAGAGTACCTGATGAACTATGGATGGAGGTTTGTGACCTTGTGCAAGAGACAGGGATCAAGACCATCCACATAAAAAAGAAATGCAAAAAAGCAAAATGACTGTCTGAGGAGGCCTTACAAATAGCTGTGAAAAGAAGACAAGCGAAAAACAAAGGAGAAAAGGAAAGATATTCCCATTTGAATGCAGAGTTCCAAAGAATAGCCAGGAGAGATAAGAGAGACTTCCTCAGGGATCAATGCAAAGAAATAGAAGAAAACAACAGAATGGGAGAGACTAGATATCTCTTCAACAAAATTAGAGATACCAAGGGAACATCTTATGCAAAGATGGGCTCAATAAAGGACAGAAATGGTATGGACCTAACAGAAGAAGAAGATATTAAGAAGAGGTGGCAAGAATACACAGAAGAACTGTACAAAAAAGATCTTCACGACCCAGATAATGACGATGGTGCAATCATTCACCTAGAGCCAGACATCCTGGAATGTGAAGTCAAGTGGGCCTTAGAAAACATCACTACGAACAAAGCTAGTGGAGGTGATGGAATTCCAGTTTAGCTTTTTAAAATCCTGGAAGATGATGCTGTGAAAGGGCTGCACTCAATATGCCAGCAAATTTGGAAAACTCAGCAGTGGCCACAGGACTGGAAAAGGTCAGTTTTCATTCCAATCCCAAAGAAAGGCAATGCCAAAGAATGCTCAAACTACCGCACAATTGTACTCATCTCACACGCTAGTAAAGTAACGCTCAAAATTCTCCAAGCCGGGCTTGGGCAATACATGAACGGTGAACTTCCAGATGTTCATGCTTGTTTTAGAAAAGGCAGAGGAACCAAAGATCAATTTGCCAACAACCACTGGATCATCGAAAAAGCAAGAGAGTTCCAGAAAAACATCTATTTCTGCTTTATTGACTATGCCAAAGCCTTTGACTGTGTGGATCACAATAAACTATAAAAAATTCTGAAAGAGATGGGAATAGTAGACCACCTGACCTGCCTTTTGAGAAACCTATATGAAGGTCAGGAAGCAACAGTCAGAACTGGATATGGAACAACAGACTGGTTCCAAATAGGAAAAGGAGTACATCAAGACAGTATATTGTCACCCTGCTTATTTAACTTCTATGCAGAGTACATCATGAGAAATGTTGGGCTGGAAGAAGCAGAAGCTGGAATCAAGATTGCTGGGAGAAATATCAATAACCTCAGATATGCAGATGACACCACCCTTATGGCAGAAAGTGAAGAGGAACTAAAAAGCCTCTTGATGAAATTGAAAGAGGAGAGGGGAAAAGTTGGCTTAAAGCTCAACATTCAGAAAACTAAGATCATGGCATCTGGTCCCATCACTTCATGGAAAATAGATGGGGAAACAGTGGAAACAGTGGCAGACTTTATTTTGGGGGGTTTGAACATCACTGCAGATGGTGATTGCAGCCATGAAATTAAATGACGCTCACTCCTTGGAAGGAAAGTTATGACCAACCTAGATAGCATATATAAAAGCAGAGACATTACTTTGCCAACAAAGGTCCATCTAGTCAAGGCTATGGTTTTTCCATTGGTCATGTATGGATGTGAGGGTTGGACTGAAGAAAGCTGAGCGCCGAAGAATTGATGCTTTTGAACTATGGTGTTCGAGAAGACTCTTGAGAGTCCCTTGGACTGCAAGGAAATCCAACCAGTCCATCCTAAAGGAGATCAGTCCTGGGTGTTCATTGGAAGGACTGATGCTGAAGCTGAAACTTCAATACTTTGGCCACCTCATGGGAAGAGTTGACTCATTGGAAAAGACCCTGATCCTGGGCGGGATTGGGGGCAGGAGGAGAAGGGGACGACAGAGGATGAGATGGTTGGATGGCATCACCGACTCGATGGACACAAGTTTGAGTAGCTTCTGGGAGTTTGTGATGGACAGGGAGGCCTGGTGTGCTGCGATTCATGGGGTCGCAAAGAGTCAGACACGACTGAGCAACTCAACTGTTGCCTGTCCTGCGGGATCAGAAATGATAGGTTTATGCTACACTGTGAGTTTGGATCAGAATGTGCTCTTGAGCCAATGTGTGTTCCCTGCTTCTTCCCAGCCTCAGCCACTACCTGGGAAGAGAAAAAAGCTCATTGCTCTTTCCTGGGAGCCAGGCTGAGGCAGGTTGAACATGCGCTCCAGCTGTTCTCCACACCCGGGATACGTTTGATCAGAGCACAGTGTCAGCCACACAGACTCAGGGCAGGAGTCCCCTCCCTGCCGGGAAGTGACAACAGCCCGTGACTGCATGCATGCCAACCCGCCCCCTCCCCATCTGTGGGGACAGACCCGTGACTGAGGATCTTGATCTCTTTTTCCCTCCAGTGAGGGTCCAGCTCGTGGCCTCACCACGTGACGTTTGTACCCTGGTAATGTCCCTGGCAGCTTTCTCTGAACCTTACCATCTGGCACCCGGGACCTGAAGTGCTGAGCGCTCTCCCCCTTCACTGTAGGCGAGCCGTTTGATTTCATCTCCTCTCGAGTCCGTGGCAGAGAGGAGAACAGTTCCACAGAGTGAGGGAGCAGAATCTAGGCTGCGGCGAGGAGGAGAGCGTGGGGCTGGGCAGCTCCTTCAGGGTGTTTGGTTCTGGGTTGAGCACCGTTCAGGCTGCAGATGAAGGGGGCAGCATAGTTGAAGGAGAGGTGGGTTGTTTTTTTTTTTTTTCCAATTTATTTTTAGCTGAAGGATAATTGCTTTAAAGTATTGTGTTAGCTTCTACCAAACATCAGCGTGAATCAGTCACAGGACAGAGGGCTTTGTCTTTAAAGACGGCAGCCATCCAGATCAAAGCTTCCTGGTCCCTGCTTTTCCTACTATCAGACGCTGTTTTCCCAAGCAAGACTAGCTTCCCTGTTAGCTCAGTTGGTAAAGAGTCCACCTGCAATGCAGGAGACCCTGGTTTGATTCCTGGGTCAGGAAGATCCACTGGAGAAGGGATCGGCTACCCACTCCAGTATTCTTGGGATTCCTTGGTGCTTAGCTGGTATAGAATCTGCCTGCATTGCTAGAGACCTAGGTTCTATCTCTGGATTGGGAAGGTCCCCTGGTGAAGGGAAAGGCTACCCACTCCAATATTCTGGCCTAGGGAATTCCATGGACTGTATAATCCATGGCATAGCAAAGAGTCAGATACGACTGAGTGACTATCACTTTCACTTTTCATGCTTTTCATAAATGGCCTTTAGTGTATTGAGGAAATTTCTATTTTATTGAATTTCTTTTAATCATAAATGGATTTTGAATTTTGTCAAGTGTTTTTATGCATAGTGTTACTTTTAATTCTTACTTGAATGTTAGTAGAATTGAGTTTTGAATCCATTTGGCCGTAAGCTTTTAACTTTGGGGAGTTTTCCTTTTTTTTTTTTAATTAATATTTGAATCTCCTTACTTGTTACTGGATTGTTGAGTTTTTCTATTTTTGTATTTTTTCTTGTTTTACTCTTGTTAGGGACTTGTCAGGGACTTTAGTCTTGTCTAGTCTTGTTTAGTCTTATCTTCTGTTTCTCAGAATTTATCTATTTCATCTAGGTTTTCCAATTTGCAATTGTTCATCAATAATAATAGTCCCTTATGATTATGCTTCTTTACTTCCGAGGTACCTGTTGTAATGTTGCTTTCCTTTCTGTGTTTATTTCAGTTTCCTCTCTTTCCTTCTTACCTTAGCTACGAGTTTATTGATATTGTTTATTTCTTTCAAAAAATGCACTTCCAGTTCTTGCGCATGCACACTGGACCTTGTGGCACACAGGCAATGTGTTTAGAGGCGTCTCTTAGCAACGATCATTCTGGGATGAAAGATTCCAAACCGTTGAGCTTCCCAGCTGGGAGGTTGTGGCAGGACGGCTGACTTACCTCTAGCGCTCGTGTTGAGTTTAGGGGACTGTGAAGAGCCAAGGGGGAGGTTTGGTGTGTTTGGAGCCCATAGGCTCTGCGATGAAGAAGATTTTTGGCTTCAGGAGTAAGAAGGGCATGCCATCCTTCGACTCCTCCATCAGCCCGGGGAGAGACAGAGGTCATCATAGAACCAACTTCCAGCCCAGGAACCACATCCGAGACAAGGACCTCGGAGAGATCCACAAAGCTGCCAGTGTAGGCGATGTAGCCAAAGTGCAGCAGGTTCTGTTGCTCGGGAAGAGTGGCCTGAACGACAAGGACAAGCTGGACAGGTAAGCGGGGAGGAAGGGCCTGGCAGGGGTCCCTCCTGTGAGTTTCCCCTCCAAGACTCACAGACACCTTTGTGGGATCCAGCGCCCCACAGACTTGATAGGCTGCAAAAGCCTTAGTTAGTTTCAGACCTGCTAATAATTCCTCTTATAGAGCACTTTGCTGGTTATTTTAAAGTTATTTAACTGAATGTCAGTAATCACAGAACTGAAATAAAAGATGAATAGCACCTTTTTTTTCTTCTTCTTCCTCCTCCTCTTCATTTGTTGTTATGCATGCGTTAATATGATCTACTCATGAGTAAGAGCTCTCAAGTTCTATAGCCCTCAAGAAATCTGCTGGAACTCCCTAGCTCTCACATTGTTTTTCTCATGTGATTTATGAAAACACTTCATCATGGATTGTCCATTGTGGATATTGGCAGTGGACAGATTTTTTATGTTGTCGACCTCTTATTTTTAATGTGCACATTTTTATACCATAATGTTATATATTCTAGAAAACTGCGGAGAGAGAAAAATAATCCCCATGACAGGTCAACTTCTGGGTTAAAAATTCTTCAGATACAATGCAATATCCGTTTTATATCAGTGTACACTTATGTGTATATGTTCCTTCCTGAAGGCCCTTAGAAGACAGCTTTGAAGTAGAAAGACGACTGTATCATTGAATAGGAAGACATTTTCTTAAGATATATGGTCTTTCCATATTTAAACCAAATCAGTATATCGTGGCTTTAAAGATTTTGGGTTACACATGCTGTCTTTAATTGTGATGAAATTGAAAGTTTTGTATAGTAGACAAAGATTTGTCATTTTAGATTATCAAAATTTGCTTGATGACAGTTTCTATTAGAAAAGATAAATTATGTGTAGACGGTGGAGAAATAACCTGGTAACTATTGAGAGTAACTAGATTTTTTATCTCACCAAAAAGTTTCAGATGGAGTATGGATCAAACATTTTAAATACATAGGGTGGGAAAACTACCAGAAGAAAACTGAAATTCCTATTGATGCATTTTTTGTGTGCTGACAATGAGCTTTTTTTTTTTCTAGTTCTACTGGTTACTAACCTTAATATTTTTTTAATTAGATGGTAATTGCTTTACCATGTTGTGTTGGTTTCTGCTGTACAACATCATAAATCGGTTGTGAGTATACATATATCCCACCCCAGAGACCTTTCTAAGAATGATTTCAAAGCAAGAACTCTGGAGTTACCTGGGTTTCGGCACCAAAAAAAAAAAAAAATCTGAAAGTTGATTTAGCAACCCCCCAAATTTAAAAATCTCTGTAGAATAAACTGTCTGTAGGGAAGTCAGATGAGCAGACAGGGCTTATCTTTCTGGCACTGATAGGAATGTGGCACAGATGAAAATAATTTGTCACTTTCAATTTATTTTAGAATTTTTTGTGAGGATTGGTATCCTGTGACAACTTTCAGCCTTTTCAGAAGTCAAGGGAGTCTTGGGAATTTCCTGTCCGTCCAGTGGTTAAGACTCACTGCTCTGGGCCCAGGGTTCAATCTCTGGTGGGGGAACTAAAATCCTGCAAGCTACAAGGATATATTGTCCAACATGGGCAATATAGCTGATATTTTATAGTCAGTTTAAATGCAGTGTAGCCATTCACAGTTGGGGATCACTGTGTTGTGACCTGTATTATATAATAATATGTAACATACATCATCTCTAAAGAAACTTAGACGAAAACCCCTCATGGTAATTAGACCAACAGAAAAACGAGAAATGAACAAACAAAAATGCTACAATTTACAGTTGTAAAGCTTGTGAATTATAAATTATATTCCAATGTCAGAGACGTTAACATGTGAGAAAATGAGCATATTAGAATCATCGGAGTACAATGTTGTCTCTAATCCTCAAAACATATCTGCAAAGGAGTTGTAATATCCTTTGACTTCATTCAGATGTTGTCCTTGTAAGACAGTAGCAATAGTAGTAACTTTGATATTCGAATCTAACAATTACCAGCTGTTATCTGTGCATGGATCTCATTTAAGCATCGCAGTTATCTGTGCATGGATCTCATTTAAGCATCCCAGCTGTGTCCTGTGAGATAACGACTACTCTCTCTCCATTTTGTTGATGTGGAAATTGAGGCACAAAGAGGCTGAGTGACAGCTAATAAGTGACAGAGTGAAAGTCAAATTCAAACCCAAGCTGAGCTGAATCTCAAGGTCTTGTGCATTTATCCAAGTAGATTGCTCTTTCATACTGTGTAAGAGGAGCTAAAGCTAATATATGCTGCTCTTTCTCCAGAAGAAAACAAAATATTTGTTTTAGAGTGATAGGAGTACCATGCTATTGCATGTTTTCAATCACATGAACGAACGATTGTTTTGAAACAGTACCACTGTAGTTTCCTAAAAACTGCTCCTGCTTTTGTAGGACTGCCCTCCACTTGGCCTGTGCCAATGGCCATCCAGCGGTGGTGGCTCTCCTCCTGGAGAGAAAATGCCTGCTTAACCTCTGTGACAGTGAAAACAGGACTGCGCTGATGAAGGTATGGGGCAGCGAACCGTGTCCACATGAGATGGATGTGATTTAACTATTGAGACTAAAAATGAATTTATCTCACTGAAACAGAGGGAACTGGTGAAGCTTGTGGACTGTTTACTTTGAATTCCTAGAACTCACACTCTGTTTCTTGGCACAACGCTGACAGGCCGTAGAATGCCAAGAGGAGGAGTGCGCGACTCTCCTGCTGGAGCACGGCGCCGACCCGAACGTCAGGGACGCCTGTGGCAACACCGCGCTCCACTACGCTGTCCTTTGCCAGAATTCATCACTTGCAGCAAAGCTGCTTTCCTACAACGCCTGTATAGAAGCCAGGAACAAGGTATCGTCAGCTAACTTATTGACCAAATGTTTGTGAAGCATTTTTTTAATCTACAAGTGTTTTATTAACAGCAGTATGGTAACAGGTAAACTGAATAGTGCCCATGAGGCCCTGTTACCATGGAAACAGTTCTAAACCTGAGTCAGGGGACAGGGGTGAAAAAAGTCGGTGCCCCCAGGAAGGGTAGAGCTCTGTCTGCCAGCCACCCTTCTACCCCAGAAGGAAGGTTTTCCCATTAGAGCATGAGTGGGAGTGGATGGTAGGCTCTGAGCTCACAGAAAAGGAAGGCCTGCGGGGGTGGGCAGAGGAGGAAGGAGACCCAGTGCCCAGCAGGGGGAGCTGGGTGAGTGCAGGTGGGCCTGGGAGGCAGCAGGCCCGGAGCCCTGCGCCCTCCAGGACCCCGGGTTCTGAGATCCGGCTACGCGGGTCACGTCAAGTTTGACACCCAGCACGGGTGTTCACTCGTGCTGGTGACCCCTTGGTTCACCAGGTGCACCTCGGGGTCCTCCACGCTCAGCCCCGGGGAGCTGCGCGGCGGGGCCGCAGCTGTGCCTGGGGAGCTGCCCCTCCTGCTCTTTCTTCAGGAAGCTTGTGAAGTCCGGCCTCTGCAGCCCCGCCAGGAACCGCCCCCACTCTCACAGGTGGGCTCAGTTTTCCGTGTTTGGAAGCTCCAGTCTTCCCTGAAGGGAAGTCTTTTGAAGGAACCAAATTGTCTAAGATTTCACTTAAATCATGATATTTCTCAAGCATTAGAGAGTAAAGCGTTCCTTTGAGTGTCTATGGCCGGTATTGGTGATAACACTGCACTTCTTAAAGGTGAAACATTTTCCAAATATTTTCCCCCACTTAAGTTTTTTTTTTTGTAATCAGTCTAAAGTAACACAGTAAAGCAAAATTTGCATCAGTAGACTTTGTCTTAAAATTCAAACATAACAAAAGCATTTTACAACATAATAGAAATCTTGCTGCTGTTGACAAATTCCCATTTTATGAAAAATGTTTTATATAAGCACGGTTTCTCTCTCACTGCCCAAGTCTTAAGAGGGCAAAAGCAAAGGAAAGGAGCTAGCAAGTGAAAAGTGCGAGTCAGGCTGGAATTGTGGCAGTTGGGAAATGCCAAGAAGAGGATTTATTTATTTTAATATTTATTTATTTGACTGTGCAGGGCTTAGTTTCAGCATGTAGGATCTAGTCTCCTGACCAGGGGTCGAACCCAGGCCCTCTTTACTGGGAGCACTGAGACCCAGCCACGGGACCACCATGGAAGTCCCGAGATTTTGGTTTGTGCTTTTTATTCCCTTCAGTTGATGTATTTCTGTGAGGTGCTTTTCCGTTTTCAGGGATAATAATTGTTATTTTGAAAAAGAGCGTGAGTGAATTGTAAACTTGCCTAGGTGCCAGTTTTAAGAAGACTCTGAGCAAAACAGACTGGTAGTGAACAGGTGGCAATTAAGTGGGAATTAAGAGAGAAGAACAAATGATTAACTGATATATTATCCTATTCTGGCAGAACCATCCACTTAGATAAGAGTCTAGACTCTGCTCTCCCATCTAGAATGTCTTGATGGGAAGGAAATAAGGGGTTTATAAATAATGAGATCAGGTTGCCTTTTGGATTTACTAGTCCCTGTTCTACCACTGTTTACCCAGGAACATTTTAAAAATTGCAGTTTTGATGACTCTTACCTCTTACACTTTTCTTTTTTATTCAAACCCTCATGTAAGAGAAGGAATTGGCCGTGTGAGTAAGAGATGAGACCAGAGTGGTTGCTGCACTAATTCTCAGCTATATTCTGCTGGTGAACCACAATTATTTGGGAAGACTTATTTAAAAAATGTACAAGCCTAGGCTGTTCCCTGAAGATTTTGACTGAGTAAATCGAGGAATGCTTGGACGTGTGTATTTAGAACTATTCCCTTGAGATTCTGATCTAGTCCTTGATGAATAACTACGGCATGAATACATGTAATTTCTAAATGCACCTATCACAAAAGAAAGTAGTCTCTAGAGGTGTTGGAGTTTGATCAATGCTAGCTACTTCCATCAGCTCCCTCCTTCCCAACAATATTAGCCTGACTTTTTCTCTGCCCCTGTGTTTGAGACATTAAAAGGAGTATCTTTGGCAATATCTATGGGATTGCATGATAATTCCTTTTCCTTCCAACCACTCATCATTCAGTGACACTGCAAGAGTCTTTAGAGATTTGCTCATGGTGAAGTCACAGTCATCTGTAGAGTCTGATCCTTTAAGGATTTTGCACCTTCTCTTATCATCCAGGTCATTAGGTCAACAGATATTTGTTACCAACAGGGTTTTCCTGAGTGCAGTAATAGTAACTCAGTGAGCCTTTTTTGGTGTCAGCTGCAGGACAGACTGTTGCAGTGTGTCTGTTAGAATTGCTGATCCCTGGCATAAACAGACGAGAGCTTTAAAACCCATGAAGTTAGTAACAGTCCAGAGGGGAATTGTTTTAAGCATTTATTTTCAGCAGGCTTGGAAACTCATTATCCATTTGATTAACAATCTAGAAGAATTCTAGAGATAGATTGTAGTTTCAACAGGCAGTGGAAACATTCTTGACTGTGAATTATGAGTCTTTTTAAAAGAATTTCTGTTTAATTGAATTATGAGCCTTAATACCTGTATTTCTTACATATTGGGACCCACTTTTTTTGTGAAACATATGATATTGAAGAAAGGAAAGGTTTCACATACAAATATTTGCTTTATACCCACCTGTTTGGAAACAGCAAACATAAAACCAAAAGTGGGCCATAGACCAAACATGGCCCTTGGATATGTTTAGTTTACCTCCACACATTGAGTCAACATTTCAAATTTAGGTGGCTCATACAGAAGTTCAGACTTCTCCAAGGACCAAATCTGGACCCCCTTGAGCCCATCCTACTGTTTGGTCTGCGTGCAGAGGACAGCACTTCTGTGTGGGACATGTGTTTTCGCGGTTACCCGTCTCACCTGCCTTTTTCACTTACTCAGGGCCTCAGCTTTCCGTCCATAAGCATTTGAGTTTCCAATTTTTCATTGATAGTTTATTTTGGTAAATATTTGAAGGTTTTAAAGACAGTCTAATTAATCTATATTTGATTTCATATTTTAAAAAATCTCTTAAGAACCACATTGAATTTTTCAAATTAGAATTTTTAAGTTGGTTGTGGTGGTTTCGCAATGAATAACTCTCACAAACACACCGGGTTATAAGAGACAGTGCAGGGAGAACTCGTGGAGGAGCAGCTCCTGGAGAAAATGCTGGGCGTGTGTTTATTGGTCATCTTACGTTGCAATCTTTAACTAAGAGCAGGAAAGCAAGACAGACACCAGAACTCTAGGGTTCTGGAAGCTTCCCCTTGGTGGTCTGTAGGTAATCACATGAGAGTCATCAAGAAGGGTCTTTGAAGATGAGGTGGGGAGGGCACTCATTCTGCATGCAGTTAGCATCCAGCCAGTGCTGACCTGTCAGCCAGAACGTCTAACTTAAGGAAGGGCAGTGGAAAGAGCAAGCAAGGAAGAGAGAATGAGTAAGATTCAATTCCAGGAGACATTTCTGAGAAAGCAGTAAAACAGGGTTCCCACAGTTGATTTTTTGGGGAAAAAAAAAAAAGTTGCTCCCTTTGTATGTTCATGTAGAGAATAATATTCCCACTGGAATGTCTGTAAACCTTTTGAGTTTACTCATGGTCATCCTTGGATAGGTTATGCATGCTACAGATAGTATTAGATATTTCTGCCTCAGCATTTTTTCTAAAATACGCAGTTGATACAGTAGCTAAATGATACCGGCACCCCCTGCATTGGGAGCTTGACTCTTAGCCACTGGGCCACCAGGGAAGGCCCAGAGGAGGAGCATGTTAAAGAGAAAGAAGGTGCACAAGGCGATGAGGAGGAGGGGGCTCTCTTTCATTTGCTTTCTGACTTTTATTTTTAAGTTCAGAGAATCTATTGCATGATTTTAATTTCACCTTAGAAATTGGTTAACCGTGTACATTAAAAATGGTTTTCCCTGTCTTATAGGATGACCTGACACCACTGTTAGTTGCAATACGTGAAAGGAGAGGGCACATGGTGGAGTTTTTAGTAAAGAAAGAAGCAAATATACATGCAGTTGACAAGATGAAAAGGTACCATTGTTCTTTTTCTTTTTTTTTTGTTCTTTTTCTTTTTAAAACCCTTAGTGTGGTTCTAGGATGGTAATATCAAGATTAAATGATAAGAGGATTCATTTGTGATCAACACATCATCACTTAGGTAGAAAATCAATTATTCTGACTGGGAATCATGAACAATATATAGCAGGAATGTATAGCAGGATTCAAATTCCTTTATAATATTGACTGATGTCATATGCAACCTGTTTTTTGTTTGTTTGTTTGGTCAATCTTGTAATAGCTGAGGGATTTCAAATTAGTTTTATTAGCTTTATGAAATATGGATTCTGCTTTTTACTTTACCTCATGACAGTATCGAGTTTCTTAATTCTTTTCAAAGAATTCTTTAACCTCTACTTTGTATGTATATATTTTTATAAGAAGCATAGTGTGTGTTGGTCGCTCAGTTGTGTTCGACTCTTTGCGACCCCATGTATTGTAGCCCGCCAGGCTCCTCCGTCCATGGGATTTTCCAGGCAAGAGTGCTGGAGTGGGTTGCCATTGCCTTCTCCAAATGCTGATGTTATTAGGTTACAAAAGAGTCAGATACAACATAGTGACCAAATAACAACAGCCACAAAAAGGTGATTCTTACTCACTGTCACCAGATCCTGTGGGCTCATCAGTTTTTAGCCTTTCTCATTTTAGTACATTTTGATATTTTCATGTTTAATGCAGGTAGAAGGAAGAAAGATAGCTTTGATTGGATAAACAGTTCCTTTAACAAAGACAAGTCAGAGGTGGACAATACAGACAAA
Source organism: Cervus canadensis (assembly GCF_019320065.1). Taxonomy (NCBI): domain Eukaryota; kingdom Metazoa; phylum Chordata; class Mammalia; order Artiodactyla; family Cervidae; genus Cervus; species Cervus canadensis. Next base: position 10,190,712 of record NC_057395.1, on the reverse strand, counting down.
AATGATGGGCTTAAATTCAGACTAGGCTCAATTCCTAGGTTTCCTACCTATTAGGGATATTTATCATCAGCAAATAAGTTTCCTGATATGAAAGGCAAATAGTAATGCATCTTTCAAAGGTGCCTGTGTGTAAGAAAGATTTTATATATAGTATTTCATTTTTAGTGCCTATCACATGCTTGTCCACATCATTAACGGCCACCACGACTATTTTTATTCCCATTATTATCAATATTTTTGATTTAAGCCTGCAAGTAGCCTTTCCTTAACCCAACCTCTAGCTGACTTTGAAGCCGAATATATCAGACTAAGGAGGAAATAGGGAATTCATCCCTTAAATGATCACCTGCCTCAGATAGGTGACCTGAGCATCATTTCTTGTCCATCAAGGACTTGCTTATTATTTTAAAAATCATTTATTTATTTATTTTGGCTGCATGGGGTCCTAGTTGTGGGAACTCTTAGTTGCAGCATATGGGATCAAGTTCCCTGACCAGTGATGGAACCTGGGCCCCCTGCATTGGGAGCCTGGAGTCTTATCCCCTGGTCCATCAGGGAAGTCCCCATCAGGGACTTTTGAAATAGTGAGGGACAGGCGGCTTCTTTTCCGCCCCTTCATTTTAGCCTTGGAGGTGATTTACGAAGATGAACCCTTGAGCCTGTAAATGGTGAGTTCTTCATGGAAGGGCAAGGCGTTCACTTGGTAAAGCATAACAAATTCACTGTTTAAGTAAATTGACTCAGCTTCCTGAGGCTGAAGTCATCCCTCTGTTGTTTCAGAACAGCCCTCATGCTTGCTGTCAAATATGAATCAGAAAATGTTGTCAGACTTCTTCTTCAGCAAGGTGTTGACATCTTTTCTCAAGATGTTTTTGGATGGACCGCAGAAGAATATGCTGTTATTAGTGGTTTTAATATGTAAGTGTTCACATTAAAATGCCAGTTCTCACTAAACTACAGCCAAAAATAATTTTAACTGTTACTTGCTACATGACCAGTGAGAGTTCCAGTTTGGTGCAGGCAGTTTGGAGAAGGGTGGTGAGATGTTCCCCCTCAAACGCTGAAAGCCAAGCAAAGGTCAGTTAGTTACTCTTGGCTGTGGGTTTGGGGTGCTTTATCTCAGGACATGTAGACCTTGATCCTTAGAAAGCTTGACATTAGCCATTTCATTCCAAGTGTGACCTCTCGGTATGGCGTACGAACAGTGTCACAGTTGTGATATTTCTCACTAGTTCTTTGGGTCTTGAAATGTTTAGTTTAGCAGCAAATCCTGTGTGTTCCCTTGAGGACCTGCCTCTCTATATGCTTCCCCTTGAATTTTCCAGGAACCCTGTGATTCCCTAAGATGAACGACACAGTCCTCTTCCACAAGTCACTTGCGGGGGAGAAAATAGTTCTTCCCATCACCCTGTTGCTTGCATTGATTCTGCTGCTGCAGCCCTGCTGCTCCAGCTGGGCTTGATGGGGTCTGCTTGGCAGCTGGATCTGGAGTCTGGATGTGGCTCTATAAAGACCTATAATAAAACATTTTAAAAGGAAAAACAAAGAAACTCATCGTGCAGTGGTCTCACGATTGACCTTCGCTCCCAGGCTGCCCCCGTGGGTCCAGGTCCCCAGCCTCTGAGGTGACGCACACGTCGGCTTCAGAGCGAGGGCACCTTTGCTGTCGTGCATGTGCGTGTCGCTCAGTCACTGCTGTCCAGCACCCGCGCCCAGTGCAGGCAGCCGGGCCTCTGGCTCTGCCCTCACTCAGAGACCTCATGTGGAGCCACGTGCGAGCCCAGATCTGCACGTCGAGGTGCCGCGGAGGCTCTCCTTCATCTTTCCTGCTAGCAGATGGCAGTGGGGACCATGTTAGGCTGTCAGAGAGGGTCACACACTCCTGCAGGGCTTGAGCAGACTTCCCTCTCTCCTTTGTATCCAGACCTGAACCTCAAGGCAACTTCTGTCCTGTGGCGGCACCTTTTCTTAGGTCACAGGTTCCCTGTCATCCTTCCCAGAGTAGTGGGTGCCAGCTGGCCTGAGATTCCCTAATGATGCCTGGCCCCTCATGGGATCCGTTTCCTGTAATAATGAAAACCTTCCAATGGATTCCTATCCGCCTCCACCTTAAATGTTTTCAGAATCTGCCCCGTAAGGAACCCATTCAGCAGAAATCCCTAAATCTCAAGGAAGATAGTTGGAATTCAGAGAGGTAAGCCCTGTCTAGAACTTGGCAGTATCCACTGTAAGAGTAGGGATATGTCTTCCAAGTGAATTGGAGAGGGACATGGAGATTAAACATCATTGTCAGGAAGATCTGCTGGTTCAGAGTTTGAGTAGAGAAGGAAGAGTAGCGGTCCAGGTCTTGATTATGATTATGATTAGTTTTCTGCTCTTCTTGTAATTAGCTGCAGTAATGGGCGGATCATTATGTTCTCTAATGTAGTGAATTCATATGTTATAAATAAATTTAGGTACACATTATATAAGAGCTGAGATTCCCTAAGTTAGAAACCACAACGAACAGCTAATCACCAGAATTAATAACAGTTTCATGCAACACGTGAATGTTAAATGTATGAAAAAGTACACATTGGGATTTACTTGGAATTCCAAAGGAGTTACAGCAATAAAGTTGAAGATGAATTTATTCCACTCTTTGACTGTTTCTGCAAGCATTCGGGGGTCCTATTAATCCTCTTGTGAAATCAGGTAGTAATATCCCAGTTGTGTAGAGGAAGACTTTGAACTGTAGAGAAACAACTCCTCCAGGATCAAAGGGCAGTTGGTTATAGAGCTGGATTTGCAAGCTTGAGAGATTTTTTTGTATGCCAAGCTAAGTCTAGTTAATTATTGGAGCTGTACTGCCCTGAGTTCATGACTTCTTCATCTTCATTTTCTTTCCCCTTTCAGTTCAGTTCAGTTGCTTGGTCGTGTTCGACTGTTTGGGACCCCATGAACTGCAGAACGCCAGGCCTCCCTGTCCGTCACTGACTCCCAGAGTTTAACCAAAATCATGTCCATTGAGACGGTGATGCCATGCAACCATCTCATTCTCTGTCATCCCCTTCTCCTCCTGCCTTCAATCTTTCCCAACATCAGGGTCTTTTCAAATAAGTCCACACTTCGCATCAGGTGACCAAAATATTGGAGTTTCAGCTTCAACATCAGTCCGTCCAATGAACACCCAGGATTGATCTCCTTTAGGATGGACTGGTTGGATCTCCTTGCAGTCCAAGAGACTCTCAAGAGTCTTTTCCAACACCACAGTTCAAAAGCATCAATTCTTCTGCACTTAGTTTCTTTATAGTCCAACTCTCACATCCATACATGACTACTTGGAAAACCATAACCTTGACTAGACAGACCTTTGTTGACAAAGTAATGTCTCTGCTTTCTAATATGCTAAGTTGATCATAACTTTCCTTCCAAGGATTAAGCATCTTTTAATTTCTTGGCTGCAATCACCATCTGCAGTTATTTTGGAGCCCAAAAAAACAAAGTCAATCACTGTTTCCACTGTTTCCCCATCTATTTGCCATGAAGTGATGGGACCGGATGCCATGATCTTAGTTCTCTGAATGTTGAGCTTTAAGCCAACTTCTTCACTCTCCACTTTCACTTTCGTCAAGAATCTTTATCGTTCTTTTTCACTTTCTGCCATAAGGGTGGTGTCATCTGCATATCTGAGGTTATTGATATTTCTCCCAGCAATCTTGATTTCAGCTTGTGTTTCATCCAGCCCAGCATTTCTCATAATATACTCTGCATATAAGTTAAATAAGCAGGGTGACAATATACCTTTACTTTCTCCTTTACTATGCTAAAGAAAAGTTTATAGAACTTAGAAACTTGAAATGTATGGGACAATTGAAGTTTTGATATCTATGACATTGTCTGAAGTGATCTAAGAATTTGGTAGTTGTTTCTCATATCAGTGTTAAAATATTATTTATCACATTTTTAATACATAGCTTTCACCAACTGATTTCTGAATATAAAGAAAAGAGACCTAAAACTTCTCCTGAAAAGAGCAACCCAGGTACGTCATCTGATACCAAATTAGTCTTGGTGATTCTACCGTAGATAAAGTAGGAATGAGGAAGTTTCACTAATGAAAGAACTATGAAAAAATTAGTGTAAATTTCATGTGTATATTATTTTTTAAATTAATTTCTTTATACTCTAGTATTCAGAATTCTTTAAGATGTTAATTATAGGTGATTTAACATCAAAGACAGTATTTTTGAAAAGAAATCCATTTATTTAATATGGCTCCTAAAGTCCTATAATAGATCTCTGTGTAAATCAGAAAAAAATTTTGAAGTGAGTATGATGTATATTTCATCTATAGTCATAGTATAGCAGATTGGACTTCTTATGAAAGTGAACTTTCATTTTTAGAAATGGTTTGCCTTTAGTGAATGAATAGTTAGTAGTTACTGTGTAGTAATTAGTCTCACAAAACAGTTACCATCATTAAAACTAGGAACTTGAATAATCCCTTCCTGGTAGGATAAGAAATGATAAGCAATAACTGCAAAGCTGAGCCAGTGTGCAGCATAGTAGTGAGAGATTATTTCTGAAAGGTACCTACCAATAGTACAGAAGGCAGAAAAGCAATGCCTGGTTAAGAACCAGTTATTTTGCCTATTGTTGTACCAAGCAGGTCTAGATTACCAACTTCATTCCTTACAGATCCAGAGAGAGTGAGATAGATTGACTTCATTAGGACCAGATATTTTCTTTTGTGTGTTGGCCAATTGTCATGACAGTATAGTTTTGTAAGAACAAGATGTTCTCTTGCCATCAGTTAAAAGATTACCATAATTGATATTCAAATACAACAACTTGGAACTCTGCAGGTTCTAATAAAAGCACATAAATACTTTGCGTTAATAAAAACAGCATTAGGTCCACTGGATGTGGCATCTAGCACATTGTACAGGGTATCCGAGGATAGCTTTAACTAAGTAGACCTCTGTCTAATCAAAGGGGGCTTCCCAGGTGGCTCAGTAGTAAAGAATCCACCCGCTAATGCAGGAGATACAGTTTGATCCCTGTGTCGGGGAGATCCCCTGGAGAAGGAAATGGCAACCCACTCCAGTACTCTTGCCTGGGAAATCCCATGGACAGGAGGGCATGGTGAGCTGTAGTCCATGGGGTCACAAAAGTCAGACAGGACTTGGTGACTGAACAACAAAAACATCTATCAAAGAACTGTAGGTTGGTTTAATACACTAGTCAGAGGAGATACAGAGATGAGAGTGTCTTGGTCTTCAGTACACTCAGAATAGAATAGAGTTTTCTCTGGTTAATTTCTGTATTTTTCTAAGCAAAATTTTCAAGGAAAACATGTTAATTTATTTGTTCATTTGTTCACTAAACAGATAGCTTTCAAGTGTCTTTTATGTACTAAGAATTGTCCTGATGTCACAGGGTGCAAACACTTAAAAATCACTGCCCCTGCTCTCCCCGTGGAGTCACTGCATGTGAGTCATCCCTCCAGCATCAGATCATGACGACCCCTGGGAAATGTTGCCCAACAGCACCAGAGTCCATGGCTCCCTCCATCCTTCCCTCCCTCTCCTTGTTCATCAGCTTAGGATGTGATGATGTATGCCTTCCAAGCTGAAAAAGCATGCTTTCTGTCAACATTTGCCATATAATGGGAAGGACTGATATGATGATATCCCTCACTAGCACACAGCACTCTTCGGAGCATCCTGCTCTGCGTGGTCCAGATGCTCTTAAGCAAAGGAAGGAGACAGTCTCAAGAGATTCTTTTTAAACACATTAGTGTGTGTGTGTGTGTGTATATATATATATGAAACTTTTTAAGAAAGTTCAGCTTCTGTGTACCCTACTTCGTGCTCACCACTACACGTCTAGTCCCCATTCTCACCACTGAGTTGAGCCCGTTTACCCGTTTGCCCTCCCCCACCTGCCTTTCAAGTGATTATCCTTTCTAAACCTGGAATCACTACATCTTTCACACTTCTCTTGCCTTTGGAAAGAGGGCCAGGAAGAGAAGACTTTTGTTTCCGGTGTTGTACCACGTTCTGAAGTTCAGTGCCTGTAGACCAAGCCTCCCTATGATAGGGCGTTTTCATTGTGAGCTGAAGAGCCAGAGCAGTTGTCATGTCCCAGCAAGACGCCTATAGTCTCTGTTCAGTGCTTCAGTTGGTGGAAGTCCAGAAATGTGCTATTGTCAGCTTATAGTACTGATTCTGTTAATGGTGTAGTATCATTTTCTGTCTGTCTCCCAGAGTTTGGTTAGGATTATGGTCATTGTAAACAGCAGTTCTTCCTTTGTTTTTTGTTTTGCATTTGATGACTATAAAGGGGAGAAGTGGTTCTTAGGCATTAGTGGCCTACGAGTATAGTACAGCACTGTTCCCTTCCTCTAGTGTGGCCTCCAGGTGTGGTTTGAAAGGAATACCTTTAAACAAAGCATCAGTCTTGAGGTTTTAATATTCTGTATTTTTCTTCTGTTGATTTAAACGGTATCTTGCTTTTTTCTTTACTAGCGGATGAGAGTTCTGAAGAGGACTCTTCAAGGAGGTAAGATTTTATGGATGTTTTAAATTATATGTTTAACAAAGGGAACATGGAGAAGAGAAACTAATATTTGTTGAGTGTTCTACTCTGTGTTAGACACTGCATTACGTGCTTAACATTTGTGACCTCAGAGTCATCACAGCCGCTTTGTAAAGTAGCCGTGTCCTACTTTTACTTAATTAGGCAACTGTGGTTTCAGGAGGTTAATGAATTGACCCTGGTTAAAATAAGTTGACTTGTGATTTGACAGTTGGTCTTCCTGGCTCCCACGTCCACTCCCATGGCCCTCAACAGAGACAGAGAAGTACCTAGGTAGTATATAAGTTAAAGATATAAATTAGTTCTTTGACTTGTGTACATTTTAAGTTTCGACATTGTGGGGAAACTCCCTGTACTCCCTCTTCCAGTAAAGGAGAGAGGTGGTGCCATCTCAATAAGTGGCATCCCTGCTGATGGACCAAGGCTCCCCTTTTGGATGGACTCAGATTCGTCTCTGAACCTTGAACGGACAATGCAGAAGGAAAAGCCTGTTCTTCTGCTTTGTTTAAAGTCATCAGGTTTATTCTAGTTTGTGCAAACAAGAATTATTTCAATCCATCAATTGGATTTTCAGTTTAGCTGTTAGAACTTTTGATGAAAACCAATTATTTTTAGGCTCTGCCGACATATTGGCTGTCACTCTCTGTTATGGAAACTAAGAATGAGTGTTAACCAGATATTTCATAGGTTGGGAGAGATGGAAGCAGAAATAGGTAACGAAAAACTTTTTTGGAGACTTCCCTGGGGGTGCAGTGGTTAAGATGGTTAGTAAGACATCTTCCAATGTAGGCAGTGTGGGTTCAATACTCGGTCAGGGAAGCTAAGATCTCACATGACTCAGGGTCAGACAGCCAAAACATAAAATAGAAGCACCATTGGAACTAATTCAGCAAAGACTTTAAAAGTGGTCCACATCAAGAAATCTTTTAAAAAAATTTTAAAAAGCTGTTTTAAAACAGGCCAAATTTTATTCATGTCAAGAAAGTTCATTTAATATATAAACTTTCACTTGTTTTTTTTTTCTTTTGTTCAAAATGAGCTCACTATTTTTATTGTATGTTTTTGCTTTAAAGGTTTCCCAACAAACCTGGCGTTGATTTAGGTCCTACATCAAACGATGAAGTCTTAGGTTTTCAAACCAAGGTAAAGTGTTCTGTTGTGAAATTGGTATTCCTGCTCTGAAATTAGTTTCATGTAGTATTTACCCTTCTGATTAGACAGCGGAAGTGCTAAATAGATTCAAGGGATTAGATGTGATAAACAGAGTGCCTGAAGAACTATGGATGGAGATTCATGAGATTATACAGGAGGCAGTGATCAAGACCATCCCTAAGAAAAAGAAAAGCAAGAAGGCAAAATGATTGTCTGGGGAGGTCTTCCAAATAGCTGAGAAAAGAAGAGAAGCAAGAGGCACAGGAGATATGGAAAGATATACCCATTTGCATGCAGAATTCCAAAGAATAGCAAAGAGAGATAAGAAAGCCTTTCTCAGTGATGAATGCAAAGAAATAGAGGAAACAATAGAATGGGAAAGACTAGAGGTCTGGTCAAGAAAATTAGAGATACCATGGGAACATTTCATGCAAAGATGGGCACCATAAAGGATGAAATGGTATGGACCTAATAGAAGCAGAAGATATTAAGATGAGGTAGCAAGAATATACAGAACTCTACAAAAAAGATCTTTATGACCCAGATAACCAGGATGGTGTGATCATTCACCTAGAGCCAAACCTGGAATGCGAAGTCAAGTGGGTCTTAGGAAGCATTACTATGAACAAAGCTAAAGGAGGTGTTGGAATTGCAGTTGAGCTATTTCAAATCCTGAAAGATGATGCTGTGAAAGTGCTGCTGCACTCAATATGCCAGCAAATCTGGAAAACTCAACAGTGGCCACAGGACTGGAAAAGGTCAGTTTTCCTTCCAGTCCCAAAGTAAGGCAATGGCAAAGAATGTTCAAACTACCGCACAATTGCACACATCTCACATGCTAACAATGTAATGCTCAAAGTTTTCCAAATCAGGCTTCACGAGTATGTGAACCATGAACTTCAGATGTTTAAGCAGGATTTAGAAAAGGCAGAGGAACCAGAGATCAAATTATCAACATCCTCTGGATCATAAAAAAAGCAAGTGAGTTCCAAAAATGCATCTACTTCTGCTTTTTTGACTGTGCTAAACCATTTGCCTCTGTGGATCACAACAAAGTGTAGAAAATTCTTCAAGAGATGGGAATACCAGACCACCTGACCTGCCTCCTGAGAAATCTGTATACAGGACAAGAAGGAACAGTTAGAACTGGATATGGAATAGACTGGTTCCAAATCAGGACAGTAGTACATCAAGGATGTAAATTGTCACCCTGCTTATTTAACTTATATGCAGAGTACATCATGTGAAATGCCAGGCTGGATGAAGCACAGGCTGGAATCAAGATAGCTAGAAAATATCAATAACCTCAGATACGCAGATGACACCACCATGATGGCAGAAATTGAAGAACTAAAGAGCCTCTTGATGAAAGTGAAAGAGGAAAGTGAAAAAGTTGACTTACAACTCAACATTCAGAAAACTAAGATCATGGCATCCGGTCCCATCACTTCATGGCAAAGAGATGGGGAAACAATGGACACAGTGACAGACTTCTTTTTTTGGGCTTCAAAATCACTGCAGGTGGTGACTGTAGCCATGAAATTAAAAGATGCTTGCTCCTTGGATGAAAAGCTATGACCAACCTAGACAGCATATTGAAAAGCAGGGACATGACTTTGCCAGTAAAGTTCTGTCTAGTCTAAGCTATGGTTTTTCTAGTAGTCATGTATGGATGTGAGAGTTTGACTATAAAGCAGACTGAGCACTGAAGAATTGATGCTTTTGAACTATGGTGTTGGAGAAGACTCTTGAGAGTCCCTTGGACTGCAAGGAGATCCAATCAGTCCATCCTAAAGGAAATCAGCCCTGAATATTCATTGAAAGGACTTATTCTGAAGCTGAAACTCCAATAGTTTGTCCATCTGATGCGAAGAACTGACTCATTGGAAAATACCGATTTTGGGAAAGTTTGAAGGCGGGAGGAGAAGGGGGCGACAGAGGATGAGATGGTTTGATGGCATCACCGATTCAATGGGCAAGAGTTTGTAAAACTTCTGGGAGTTGGTGATGGACAGGGAAGCCCGGTGTGCTGCAGTCCATGGGATCACAAGGAGTCACACACAACTGAGCAGCTGACCTGAACTGAACTGATGTTGATATTTTCATAAAATTTGAAGAACAGTGTAGATGCATAAAAATATATTAATATAATCATATGAAACAGAGGCTTTGCTGATAGTATATCTTTAGGAATACTGATATATTACTGACCTATTGTATATAAATTCTAAATATATGTGTTTCTCCACATACCTTATTATACTTGTTTTTTTTCCATCATGTTTGTTCTTGACTAGAAATGTGTCACTTTTTCCTTTCTTCTTCCTTCTCTACCTTTTTTAATTTTTCTTTTTAATATTTACTGTTAACCTAATTTTTCCTTGCAGAATATGTTTCTTCAGTGTCTATTCTTTCAGTCCATCTCTGCCTCTATTGCGAACATGTTTGCTTATGGCTTTCTATTTAGAGTGTTTGTGGCTTTCATTCATGATCATTGCCCTATGGGTTTAACCTTGATTTTTCCCTGTTTCACAGAAGCAGCTGAATTTTTTTCCCTGTTTCATTTGTCTCTGGCTGTTTGACAAACAGAATAGAAGTAGCTCATCCTGTTTTTCTGTTCTAGCCCATCTAAATAGGTTCTGTTGAAAGCTAAACTTTCATATTTCCCTTCCCAAGTGATAATCCATGTATATATTAATCATGGAAGCAAATTTCAAAATATAGCAATTAATTTAAATGTCTTAGCTTTTCAGTAGTGCTCTAAACTCCCGGGGATAAATTATTACTCTAGAACATTTTGGTAGAGAAAGTAATCTAGTGGGTGTAAGGAGAGAAACATCCGGGGCTTCTGATGTCATCTGTCATAATCCTTTCCCCAGGAGCAGGTCAGGCAGTGGCAGAACTGGGATTTGAATCCACATCTGAATGACTCCAGAGCCTGTGTTCTTTGTGTTGGGTCATAGAGGAATGGGGGAGGTTATAATTCTTCTATTGAGGTTAATACTTGTTATAGTCTTCAAGCTCTTATTTTCTTCTACAGCATGTCTTGAAATCAAACATAACGAAGCTAATGAAGGCTTCTCAGCAATCCAAGAGAAACAGTAATTTATTTGAAGACTGTCCTCCTGGTGTTATTCCCCGATTTGAAATGACACATGTTCTCATGTCCTCTCTCCTGTTTTCACTGTAGTAGAAGCAAAGTGTGGCATTTGGAGACCAGAGAGTACAACTTTCTCTGAGGACAGTAATTCTGATGGCAACACTGAAGATGTGGGTGAAACATTTCCCAGACCATCACCCTGGTTTGAGGGCATCTGTCAGCCTGCCTTCCCATCATCTCAGCCTGTTGCAAAACTTCTCAAGTCTGTAGCAGGCCTTGGTTGTACAAAGGTAAGTTGTTCTGTTTGTTCTTCTTTCCCTGGACTTGTTCACATACCATTCCGCTGGTCCTTATGATGACAAAAGGGATCCCACCACAGGAATAGAAGCCCTGAAAGTCACGATACAAAATGGTGTGATAATAAGAGCCATACATGTGCCTGATTCAGATTTATAAATATTGGCATACTAAGTATCCTGTTATGAAAGAAAAGAATTACAAAGCACTGAGGAAAAATAACTAGATGAATATGAAGATGGGGAGGAGGATGAAGGGGAAGAATTCCTTTAAGAAGGACAAGATGAATATAAGATGGAATGAGGGTGAAGATGAGACAGATTATTATACAAACACAGCAGAAATAGTGGGAGTAAGTCTGACCAGGAACTGTATATTATAAATATGCAAGAAATTATTTCAAATTCAGCTCAAGAAGAGAAAGTGAGGTCGTGAAAAAAGGATGCTCATACTCTTTGAATGACACATAGCTTATTTTTATGAAGAACTGAAAGAAAATGTGTTCCTTATTTTTTTTTGGTGTTTGTTTTCGACGGTGGTGGTGGTTCTTGTGTTTTCCTTCAGTTGAAGTGTAGTCCGTTTAAAATACCGTGTAAGTTTCAGGTGTACAGCAAGGTGATTTGTTTATACTTGTATATGTATATATGTTTTTTGAATATAGTTCCCTCTGAAAGTTCATGTAAATTTGAAGTGATTTCTCTTTTTAAAAAATTTATCACTTTGAAATTAACGAAGCGATGTCTTCTATTTAACCTAGCAAAACTTTCATTTAGAGACAATTCAAGATGAGCCCTGTTTTTGGAGACGTATTATGAATTAAGAATTTTTGGCCCTTCTGTTTCTTGTGGTTTCTAACTTCAGTTCAGTCCAGTCACTCAGTCGTGTCCGATGCTAAATACTTAATGTACTTATCTGATTTTTCTTACTGTTTGCTATAATCTTGGTGGGTGTTTTAGATCTTTCTGAAAATAGAGGAAATAAACAAGCATTTTGTCTATTCTTTTTACTAAAATTCTGATTTATAATTTTATAAATGAGATTCTTAATCTCTCTTCATTAAATTATAAAATTTTTAGCTGCAACAGTCTGAAAGAAGAAATGTAGAAGTATATTTTTTCCTCTGGAGAGATTCTGATTTTTTTTTTTTTTCTGAATGTCAGCAAATAATGAGTAATTACATACATTAAATGAATGAAATCACCATTTATGCTTTTTTCTTATATAGACTACTTGTTATTATAAAACCATAAGCAAAGAAAAATTACCACCAGAGTTTTTAAAATTATCTGTGGAAGATATTTTTTCTTTTAAAAATATTTCTAGCAACATGTACATTCCATGTTTTTTTTATGTTAATTGGAGGCTTTACAATATTGTGATTTTGACATACATCGACATGAATCAGCCATGCTTGTACATGTGTTGCCCAACCTGAACTCCTCTCCCACCTCCCTCCCCATCCCATCCCTCTGGGTCATCCCAGTGCACCAGCTGTTTGCACCCTGTCTCATGCATCGAACCTGGACTGGCGATCTGTTTCACATATGATAATATACATGTTTCAGTGCTATTCTCTCAAATCATCCCACCCTCGCCTTCTCCCATAGAGTCCAAAAGACTATTCTTTACATCTGTGTCTCTTTTTCTGTCTCACATATAGAGTTATCATTACTATCTTTCTAAATTCCATATATGTGTGATAGTATACTGTACTGGTGTTTTTCTTTCTGGCTTACTTCACTCTGTATAATAGGCTCCAGTTTCATCCACCTCATTAGAGCTGACTCAAATGTATTCTTTTTAATGGCTGAGTAATATTCCATTGTGTATATGTACCACAGCTTTCTTATCCATTTGTCTGCTGATGGACATCCAGGTTGTTTCCATGTCCTGGCTATTATAAACAGTGCTGTGATGAACATTGGGGTACACGTGTCTCTTTCAGTTCTGGTTTCCTCGGTGTGTATGCCCAGAAGTGGGATTGCTGGGTCATATGGCAGTTCTGTTTCCAATTTTTAAAGGAATCTCCACACTGTTCTCCATAGTGGCTGTACAAGCTTGCATTCCCACCAACAATGTAAGAGGGTTCCATTTTCTGCATACCCTCTCCAGCATTTATTGTTTGTAGACTCTAGGATAGCAGCCATTCTGAATGTCCTGAGATCGTACCTCATGGTGGTTTTGATTTGCATTTTTCTGATAATGAGTGATGTTGAGCATCTTTTCATGTGTTTGTTAGTCATCTGTATGTCTTCTTTGGAGAAATGTCTGTTTAGTTCCTTGGCCCATTTTTTGATGGAGTCATTTATTTTTCTGGAATTGAGCTGTAGGAGCTGCTTGTATATTTTTGAGATTAATTCTTTGTCAGTTGCTTCATTTGCTATTATTTTCTCCCATTCTGAAGGCTGTCTTTTCACCTTGCTTGTAGTTTCCTTTGTTGTTCAACAGCTTTTAAGTTTCATTATGTCCCATTTGTTTATTTTTGCTTTCATTTCCAATATTCTGGGAGGTTGGTCATAGAGGATCTTGCTGTGATTTATGTTGGAGAGTGTTTTGCCTATGTTCTCCTCTAGGAGTTTTATAGTTTCTGGTCTTACATTTAGATCTTTAATCCATTTTGAGTTTATTTTTGTGTATGGTGTTAGAAAGTGTTCTAGTTTCATTCTTTTACAAGTGGTTGACCAGTTTTCCCAGCACCACTTGTTAAAGAGATTGTCTTTTCTCCTATATTCTTGCCTCCTTCGTTATCGATTAGGTGTCCATAGGTGCATGGACTTATCTCTGGCTTTCTATTTTGTTCCATTGATCTATATTTCTGTCTTTGTGCCAGTACCATACTGTCTTGATGACTATAGCTTTGTAGTATAGCCTGAAGTCAGGCAGGTTGATTCCTCCAGTTCCATTCTTCTTTCTCAAGATTACTTTGTTATTCGAGGTTTTTTTGTATTTCCATACAAATTCTGATATTATTTGTTCTAGTTCTGTGAGAAATACCGTTGGTAGCTTGATAGCAATTGCATTGAATCTATAGATTTCTTTGGATAATATACTCATTTTCACTACATTGATTCTTCCAATCCATGAACATGGTATATTTCTCCATCTATTTGTGTCCTCTTTGATTTCTTTCAACAGTGTTTTTATAGTTTTCTATATATAGGTCTTTTGTTTCTTTAGGTAGATATATTCCTAAGTATTTTATTCTTTTTGTTGCAATGGTGAATGGAATTGTTTCCTTAATTTCTCTTTCTGTTTTCTCATTGTTCATGTATAGGAATATAAGGGATTTCTATGTGCTAATTTTATATCCTGTAACTTTACTATATTCATTATTAGCTCTAGTAATTTTCTGGTGGAGTCTTTAGGGTTTTCTATGTAGAGGATCATGTCATCTGCAAATGGCAAGAGTTTTACGTCTTCCTTTCCAATCTGGATTCCTATTATTTCTTTTTCTGCTCTGATTGCTGTGGCCAAAACTTCCAAAACTATGTTGAATAGTGGTGGTGAGAGTGGGCACCCATGTCTTGTCCCTGACTTTAGGGGAAATGCTTTCAAGTTTTCACCATTGAGGATAATGTTTGCTGTGGGTTTGTCATATGAAGCTTTTATTATTTTGTGGTATGTTCCTTCTGTTCCTGCTTTCTGGAGAGTTTTGATCATAAATGGATGTTGAATTTTGTTGAAGGCTTTCTCTGCATCTATTGAGATAATCATATGATTTTTATCTTTCAATCTGTTAATTGTATTACATTGTATTACATTGATTGATTTGCGGCTATTGAAGAATCCTTGCATCCCTGGGATAAAACCCATTTCGTCATGATGTGTGATCTTTTTAATATGCTATTGGATTCTGTTTGCTAGACTGTTGTTAAGGATTTTTGCATCTATGTTCATCAGTGATATTGACCTGTAGTTTTCTTTTTTGTTGGCATCTTTGTCTGGTTTTGGTATTAGGGTAATGGTGGCCTCATAGAATGAGTTTGGAAGTTTACCTTCCTCTGCAAATTTCTGGAAGAGTTTGAGTAGGATAGGTGTTAGTTGTTCTCTAAATCTTTGGTCGAATTCAGCTGTGACGCCGTTTGGTGTTGGGCTTTTGTCTGCTGGAAGATTTCTGATTACAGTTTCGATTTCCATGCTTGTGATGGGTCTGTTGAGATTTTCCATTTCTTCCAGGTTCAGTTTTGGAAAGTTATACTTTTTTAAGGATTTGTCCATTCCTTCCAACTTGCCCGTTTTATTGGCATATAGTTGCTGATAGTAGTCTCTTATGATCCTTTGTATTTCTGTGTTGTCTGTTGTGATTTTTCCATTTTCATTTCTAATTTTGTTGGTTTGATGTTTCTCCCTTTGTTTCTTGATGAGTCTGGCTAATGGTTTGTCAATTTATCTTCTCAAAGAACCAGCTTTTAGCTTTGTTTATTTTTGCTATGGTCTCTTGTTTCTTTTGCATTTCTTTCTGCCCTAATTTTTAAGATTTCTTTCCTTCTACTAACCCTGGGGTTCTTCATTTCTTCCTTTTCTAGTTGCTTTATGTGTAGAGTTAGGTTATTTATTTGACTTTTATCTTGTTTCTTGAGGTAAGCCTGTATTGCTATGAGCCTTCCCCTTAGCACTGCTTTTACAGTGTCCCATAGGTTTTGGGTTGTTTTGTTTTCATTCTCATTCATTTCTATGCATTTTTTGATTTCTTCTGTGATTTGTTGGTTATTCAGAAACGTGTTGTTCAGCCTCCATATGTTGGAATATTTAATAGTTTTTCTCCTGTAATTGACATCTAATCTTACTGCATTGTGGTCAGAAAAGATGCTTGGAAAGATTTCAATTTTTTTAAATTTACCAAGTCTAGATTTATGGCCCAGGATGTGCTCTATCCTGGAGAAGGTTCCATGTGCACTTGAGAAAAAGATGAAATTCATTCTTTTGGGGTGAAATGTCCTATAGATAGCAATTAGGTCTAACTGGTCCATTGTATCATTTAAAGTTTGTGTTTCCTTGTTAATTTTCTGTTTAGCTGATTTATCCATAGGTGTGAGTGGGGTATTAAAGTCTCCCACTATTACTGTGTTATTGTTAATTTCCCCTTTTATACCTGTTAGCGTTTGCCTTACATATTGCAGTGCTCCTATGTTAGTGCATATATATTTATAATTGTTATATCTTCTCGGGTTGATCTGTTGGTCATTATGGAGTTTCCTTCTTTGACTCTTTCACAGCCTTTATCTGAAAGTCTATTTTATCTGAGATAAGTATTGCTGCTACTGCTTTTTTTTTTTTTTGGTCTCTATTTGCATGGAATATCTTTTTCCAGCCCTTCACTTTCGGTCTATATGTGTCCCTTGTTTTGAGGTGGGTCTTCTGTAGACAACATACATAGGGGTCTTGTTTTTGTACCCATTCAGCCAGTCTTTGTCTTTTGGTTGGGGCATTCAACCCATTTACATTTAAGGTAATTATTGATAAGTATGATCCCATTGCCATTTACTTTGTTGTTTTGGGTTCGAGTTTATACACCCTTTCTGTGTTTCCTGTCTAGAGAAGATCCTTTAGCATTTGTTGAAGAGCTGGTTTGGTGGTGCTGAATTCTCTCAGCTTTTGCTTTTCTGTGAAGCTTTTGATTTCTCCTTCATATTTGAATGAGATCCTTGCTGGGTTCAGTAATCTGGGTTGTAGGTTTTTCTCTTTCATCACTTTAAGTATGTCCTGCCATTCCCTTCTGGCCTGAAGAGTTTCTATTGAAAGATCAGCTGTTATCCTTATGGGAATCCTCTTGTGTGTTATTTGTTGTTTTTCCCTTGCTGCTTTTAATATTTGTTCTTTGTGTTTAATCATAGTTAATTTGATTAATATGTGTCTTGGGATGTTTTGCCTTGGGTTTATCCTGTTTGGGAATCTCTGGGTTTCCTGGACTTGGATATGACTATTTCCGTCCCCATTTTAGCAAAGTTTTCAACTATTATCACCTCAAGTATTTTCTTATGGCCTTTGTTTTTATCTTCTTCTTCTGTGACTCCTCTGATTCAAATGTTGGGGCATTTAGCATTATCCCAGAGGTCTCTGAGGTTGTCCTCATTTGTTTTAGTTCCTTTTTCTTTTTTCCTGTCTGCTTCATTTATTTCTACCATTCTATCTTCCACCTCACTTATCCTACCTTCTGCCTCCGCTATTCTACCGTTGGTTCCCTCCAGAGTGTTTGTTATCTCATTTACTGCATTATTCATTATTTATTGACTCTTTTTTATTTCTTCTAGGTCCTTGTTAAACATTTCTTGCATGTTCTCAATCCTTGTCTCCAGGCTATTTATCTGTAACTCCATTTTGTTTTCAAGATTTTGGATCATTTTTACTATCATTATTTTGAATTCTTTTTCAGGTAGACTCCCTATCTCCTCCTCTTTTGTTTGGTTTGGTGGGCATTTATCATATTCCTTTACCTGCTGAGTATTTCTCTGCTTTTTCATCTTGTTTAGATTGCTGTGTTTGGAGTGGCCTTTCAGTATTTTGGCAGTTTGTGGTTCCTCTTTATTGTGGAGGTTCCTCACTGTGGGTGGGGTTGGACGATTGGCTTGTCAAGGTTTCCTGGTTAGGGAAACTTGCATCAGTGTTCTGGTGGGTGGAGCTGGATTTCTTCTCTCTGGAGTGCCTTGAAGTGTCCAGTAGTGAGTTTTTGAGATGTGCATGGGTTTGGTGTGACTTTGGGCAGCCTGTATATTGATGCTCAGGGCTATGTTCCTGTGTTGCTGGAGAATTTGTGTGGTTTGTCTTGCTCTGGAACCTATTGGCTCTTGGGTGGTGCTTGGCTTCAGTGTAGGTATGGAGGCTTTTGGATGAGCTCTTATCGATTAATGTTCCCAGGAATCAGGAGTTCTCTGGTGTTCTCAGGTTTTGGAATTCAGCCTCCTGCCTCTGGTTTTCAGTCTCACTCTTACAGTAGCGTCAAGACTTCTCCATGTATACAGCACCAATGATAAAACATCTAGGCTAATGATGAAAAGCTTCTCCACAGTGAGGGACACCCAGAGAGGTACACAGAGTTACATAGAGACGAGAAGAGGGAGGAGGGAGATAGAGGTGACCAGGAGGAGAAGAGGGGGCATCAAAAAGGGAGAGAACAAGCTAGTCAGTAATCAATTCCCTATGTGCTCTCCATAGTCTGGACCCCTCGGAGAGGTTCATGGAGTTACACAGAGAAGAGAAGAGGGAGGAAGGAGACAGAGGTGACCAGGAGGAGAAAAGGGAGAATCAAAAGGAGAGAGACAGATCCAGCCACTAATCAGTTCCCTAAGTGTTCTCCGCAGCCCAGAACACACAGAGAGATTCACAGAGTTGGGTACAGAAAACAAGGGTGAGGGAGGAGATAGAGGTGGCCTGTTGGAGACAAGGGAGAGTCAAAAGGGGGAGAGAGCAATCAAGCCAGTAATCACACTCCCAAGTAAAAATGGGTACTGAAGATTGGGTTCTTAAAGGTGCAAAATTGATAACAAATACCAAAAAGCAGAGATTAAAAATGTAGAGTAGAGGTTAGACTCTCAAAAATACAATATTAAGAAAACAAAGCAAAGTCACAATAATTATAAAATATACATATGAAGTTTGCTTTAAAAATAGGGTCTTTTTTTTTTTTTTTTCAAGGTAACAGTAGGTTACAAAAAGGAAAATTAAAGGAGTAATGTCACGGGACGTTCAGCTTTAAGGGATCCAAGATGTTATTCTTTTCTTTTGGGTGTCGTTTCTCAAGGATTCTCTATTCCTTATCAGTTCCTGTAAAACCGGAACGAGCAGAGCTGCATGCAGTTCTCGGGACTGAGATCATGAGAAAGGGCACCTGCTTGGATTCCGTTCAGCGACTCCCTTCAGTGACCTTACTTAAATGTAATCTATTCAGTTATGCTCCTCTTACTCAGGATATGGAATGCTATTTGGCCCTTTGAAGATTGTTATTTGCTTGGCTTTGTTTTTGCTCAGTTTTCTTTACTGCCTAAAGCTGCCTTGTGTGAAGATATATAAACATGCTTTTCTGCAAATAAAGCACCCTTGGTTCACTTGAGACTTGGGTCCCCTGCAATCTTCTTCTCGTTGAATCCAGTCCCCAGAACCCGGTCTACAAAGACTGTAACAGAGTAACAGAGGACTTAAAAATAAAAAATTTTTTTAAATATTTAAAAAATGATACTAGTAAAAATTTATCTAGGAATTTCTCTTGAGCTGTTGTGGGCAGTGTGGGGTCAGTTCAGTTTCAGATAGTTCCTTGATCCAGCTTATACTTTTCAAGATCTATAGGCCCCTTCCAATGTAGTCGCTGCTAACTCCAGGGTTTTCATCTGTTGCACCTGTCACTTCCAAAGAGGTTCCGTTTATTTTAGCTTCTTCTGTTTGCTGGTCTCTTCAGTGTCTAATTTCCATCCTGACACAAGGGGGTGAAGGTGGTCACTTATTTAGGCTCACCTGTTCAGTCCTGCTGTGGGCACGGAGGAACACTGCGAACAAACATCACCGGCGTGTGTGGGGAGTGCGCACAGTGTCTCGGCCGCACTGGGTTTGTCTCCGCTCATGGCGCGTGCGCTTTCCCAGTCTACACTTCTCAGGCTCTAGGATTCTCTGCCAGGGAACTATCTGAGGCAGGCCTGGGTTGCGTGCACTTCCCAGGTCTAAGCCACTCAGGTTCAGGTTCTTCTCGGATACTCCACAAAGGTGCAGACTGGGTTGGGCCTGCGTTTTGGGCCCTTCCCAGGTCCGAGCAGCTCAGGCGACCAGGTGCTTGGGGAGCGCAGTCTCCCCAGGTGGGGACTGCATCTTACCACCTCCTGGATCCCAGCCGCTTGGTTTCCTGGGTGTCAGCGGGCACGCCTGTCTCAGGTGTGCCGTGTGTCTCTTCTGGGGAACTGATCTCTGGATGTGATCTTCCAGGCGGAAGTCAACCATCCTGAATCCCAAGAAGTTTTGGTTAGCGACTGGGTGCCTGCTTGCAGTTTGGTAGAGGATGCCTCTCTGGGGCCGAGTTTACCCCTTTCCAGCTGTGGCTGCCCCCCTCCTGCCTCCCTGTCTCAGGCAGAGGGGATGGGCTGATCCACAGCCGGCTAGCTCTCTTCTGGTATTCGCTCAGTCCTTTGTTCTGTGAGCGGGCCTGGCAGTGCCTTACGTTAGGGCTTTTCACAGGATAGTTCTCTCTCTCTCTCTCTTTTTCTCTCTCTCTCTCTGGCTATCCCACAGTTTGGGTTGCTATCTCATGTTAGTTCCCTCAGATTCCCCTCACGGCATTCAGGCCCAGTCCTTACCCTAAGCAGTGCAGCCGGAGCCTCCCTGTTCAGCCCTCACTTGCTGGTGGCAGGTGCGGGCACTGGGAGTTGCAGTTAGGCATGTAATCTGTGGATTTTATTTATTTATTTATTTTTCTTCCTGGTTATGTTGCCCTCAGAGATTCCAAAACTCCACACAACCCGCCAGTGAGAGTGTTTCCTGCTGTTTGGAAACTTCTCCTTTTTAAGACTCCCTTCCTGGGATGGATCTCTGTCCCTACCTCTTTTGGCTCTCTGTTTATCTTTTATATTTTGTCCTACCTCCTTTTGAAGACAATGGGCTGGCTTTCTGGGTGCCTGATGTCCTCTGCCAGTATTCAGATGTTGTTTGTGGAATTTGCTCAGTGTTCAAATATTCTTTTGATGAATTTGTAGGGGAGAAAGTGGTCTCCCCATCCTATCCCTCTGCCATCTTAGGACCCCCCCCCCATATTATTTCTAAGAAATAAATTCATTTATTCTTAATTGAAGGATAATTGCTTTCCAGAATTTTGTTGTTTCCTGTCAGACATCAACAAGAATCAGCCAGAGGTACACCCATGTCCCCTCCCTCCCAAAACCCCCTCCAATCTCCCTCTCCATCCCATCCGTCTAGATTGTTGCAGAGCCCTTCTTTGAGTTCCCCGAGTGATAGAGCAAATTCCCATTGGCTATCTAGTTTACATATGGAATTGTAAGTTTCCATGTTACTCTTTCCATCCATCTCACCCTCTCCCTCTTCCCCTTCCCCCATGTCTATAAGTCTGTTCTCTATGTCTGTTTCTCCATTGCTGCCCTGCAAATAAATTCGTCAGTACCATCTTTCTAGATTCCATACATAAATGCTGTAGTATATGATATTTATATTTCTCTTTCTGACTTACTTCACTATGTATACTAGGCTCTAGGTTCATCCACCTCATTAGAACTGACTCAGATGTGTTCCTTTTTACAGCTGAGTAATGTTCCTTTGTATATATGTACCACCACATCTTCATCCATTCATCTGTCAATGGCCATCTAGGTTGCTTCCATGTTCTAGCTATCATAAATAGTGCTGCAATGAACTTCGGGTGCATGTGTCTTTTTCCATTTTGGTTTCCTCAGGGTATATTCCTAGAAGTGGAATTGCTGGGTTATGTGGTGGTTTTATTCCTAGTTTCTTCAGGAATCTTCATATCATCTTCCATAGTGGTTGTATCAATTTACCTTCCCACCAGCCATGCAGGAGGGTTCTCTTTCCCCCACACCCTCTCCAGCATTCATTGTTTGTAGACTTTTGGATGATGGCCATTCTGACTGGTGTCAGGTGGTATCTCATTGTAGTTTTGATTTTCATTTCGATTGTGTGTTTTTTGTTTTTTTTTTACCACATCGATGTTGACAAGGTAGTGCTTGAACCTTGAATGTATTACTACATTTGGATTGTCAGGTTGATCTGCAAGGAACATTTGAAGAGAAGCAAAAGCATGAGGAATAGTAATAAATATGTGGGGCTGTAATAACAGCAGTTAGCTTTAGTGATGTTTTAGTAAGCACAAACCATTTTGGCTAGCTTAAGTAGCACGTGCAGAGTACCTTTATGGCAGCTGTACTTGAAGCAACATAAAGTAACGTTGCCCTGTTTGAAGGTGGCAGCTATGGAAGGAGATAAGAAGGGCCTGATCTCTTAGATGTGGCAGCCAGTGCTTGGTGATGCAGCACCGTGTTAGGATTCAGCATCCTGGTTCTGTCACATAGCAACTGTGGGATCTTGGCAAAACCTGTTAACCGGGTTAAAAGTAGGGTACTTTCTTCAGAAGGGATTAGGAACTCTTCCTGCAGCTCATTGTTATCATTCATTCTAGCAGAGTATCTCTGAGAGCCTGCCACAGAAGTATGTGGATCATTTACCTGGAGCTTCTGGTCAAAGAGGAAAAAAGACATTAAATGGACAAGTAGAAGGTAAGAACTGTATTTTACTGAAAAATCATTTGACAGAACATTGATTGAAAATGGGAATGCTGATACATTCTACTAGGCAAAGAAAATCACCTGTCAGATGGGTAATGAGAAAAAAGATGAGAAAAGGAGGGCAATTATGTATCTTATCAGGTGTCTACCACAGATTACATTGAGAATCCAGTTTAAGGAGCTAAATTATTAGTTCTTAGACTTATCTCGCGGTCCAATGTTTAAGAGTCCGGAGACACTCCAATGCAGGGGGTGCAGTTTCGATCCCTGCTCAGGAAATTAAGATTCCAAGTGACACATGACCAAAAACAAATTATGAGTTCTGTTTCAAGATACTCCACAAGCTAAGGAAGGTCAAGAAAGAAGAGGCAAGAGGGAATGAAGGATGAGAGAGACAGAGGGTACAGGGAGGACATGAAGAAAGGAAGCACAGGTCTGTGCGGGAAGGGAGCAATAAGTAATGAAGGTCTTTAGATAAAGGGAGAGTATTTGACATGGACGATGAATTTGAAGTGAGCTTCCGGCACCAAAACTTGTCAGAGAACAACAGCAAAGTTCTCCCCTCTTCCTGTTTTACTTGTTATTAGGAAGACATTCAGAACTGAGGTCCCTAGGCATGCAGAGCTGTGTTTTGTCCTTTGTGGAGGAGTGCGGGCATAGGTGCTCAGCTGTAAATGTGTGCAAATTGATGTCTAATGAAATGTCGCTGCTTTCTAGGATGGTGTCACATGGGACAAAACAAGAGAACTAGAAAGGAGGAGAGAGCAGGGGGTGTGATGGGGAGACCAAGGAAACCACAGCCTCCTAGAGAGTCCACTGGAAGGTTTCCAACTTCTAATGCCATTTCAGTTTGGGGGATTGTGTTCACATGAAGAAACAGAGGCTGAGCTTTCAGGAGAATGAATTAAGTTGAAATCATATAGAAGCAGACTCCCGTGTAGACCAGAGTTTCTCAAATGTTAATTAGTCGCTTGAGGACCATGTGTGAAGTGCACATGCTGAGCAGGAGGTCTGAGAATCTGCGTTTCTAACAAGCTCTCCGAGTAGCAAGGGTGTAGCCTTGGGTTTAGAGCAGTCTGGAAGAAGAGCATTGGATAGTGCAGGACATAACAGGATCAAGGAAAAGCATTATCTTGTCTTTCTTTCTGAGCGTGTTTGTAGCCAGAGTTTTTAAGCAAACTCTGTTTTTAAGCGTGTTTCAGCAAAATGTTGAAGTAGCAGTTATAGGTGGAAGATATCATTGCTAAGCAAAGAGGGAGAAAGAAATGGTAGGGATGATCCATAGAAAGGATGCCAAGGGGGAACATTTAAGTCTACAGATCCAGAGATTACCATTTAGAGAGGAGAAACTCTAGTGAAAGGACAAAGGGAGGAAAGGAAGGCCTTAGGGAGGTGAGTTTGGAGTTGATGAGGACACTTGAGAGAACTCCTTCTAGATGACTTCAGTGTATTTACCCTGAAAAGAGATAAGATCATTATTGCTCCAGAGAATCCTGGAGGTGGGAGGGGGTGCTAGAAGTGGGGGAAACCGCAGCCCCTCCGAGTAACTCTTAGGCATCAAAGATATATGTTCTGCTGGTATTTGTTATTCAAATTAGATTAATTTGAAAAAGGAAGCATTGACTTTTTTTTTATATAAAGATAGCTGATTCTTTGAAAGTTGTTTCATAGAAATTCTTTGAAGCATTAGCATGATGTACCAAACCAAACTAAATTTTGAAGCCAAACAGATTAAAAGGATTTGTTCCCTAAATGCTAGAAATACTTTTAATAAATACTACACTGATTTTGAAACATGCAAGATTTTAAATTTCTAATAATTCTGTGGCAACTAAATGTATGATTTCTTTTTTGATAATTGTATTTCAATATTGAGAATTTATTATACATTATTTCCTAGATGTGTCTTATATACCATCTTGCATGAGTGGATCGAGAAACTGAGATGGCTAAACTAGAGGAGCCAAGACATGTAGGCATAGCCCACATGGATATGGGGAAAAAAATGAATATTTTTATGAGCCATTTTTCTACAAATGTATATGCAGGCTAATCAGTTCATTACTCTGTCTTTGATGAGAAATGAATTATACATTCTGGTGAACTGTCATCCCAACTGTGCACTTGTTAAAAGACTGGACAGATTGAAGAACATGATAAATACTTATCACATAATAGTGTAAATGATAACTGCCGTGTCGCATTCAAGATATGCTCTTGCATTGTACCATCAGCTTTCACGTTTATCTTCTTGGTTCATGACTTGCTCCTCTGCTTAAGATCCATTTTCTCCTCATCAGTCAGCATGTTCCCATTGGTCTATGTGCACGTTAATGTTTTATAAAGCCATTGAAAACGTAATGTTACTTTTGAAATCTTAACTGCACGTTTTGGTGAACCTGTGTCCCTATTTCTTCTTCACTATCTTTAGTGGATTCATATGCCTGTCTTACCAGTGTCCCTAAATCCCCCTAAAAAGAAGACACTAGAGCTGAATGTATTCATTGCCAAGGCAGAGCGTGAAGATCCTGCTCGGTACTAAGTCTGCATGGATGTACAGTTGGCTTTCATGTTTACATGTGATTGACTCTGTGTCCCTTTTTCCTTTTAGATTCTCCTGGGAAATACCCTAACGTGAAGGTAGAAACGTTTATGATTTTATCTTGAATTTTGAACTGTGGATTGTTGCATATGTACGTTATTTAGTAATCAACTTGTCTCCAAACCCCATTCAGCCAACAGTCAGAATGAAAGATTCTGTTCCTAATCAAACAGTCAGAATGAAGGATTTACAGACATCCAGTTCAGGTAAATTTTGCAGTACACAGTTAACTCTAGAAAGAGGGACACTGAAATATTTGAAATGCTCAGTCTTCATACTTCTAACGTTTTCTTTGCAAATTTAATTGAAGAATTAGACATACATAAGGCAAATGTTATTGTTGATACCTGTGTTTTGAAACAAAGGATATTTACAAGCATAAGAACAAGAAATTTTTAAATTGTAAGCTTCAACTCAAGATGTTTCTGTATATGTTTCAATACCATGAAGTTCTCAGTTTGGAATCTCTATACTTCTCAGGAAACTCTCAGAGATTAAATTTTAGACTCTATGTCTTTTCCAGTGTCCAAAAATGCTTGTTTGAACTCTAAACTTTCCCTAGAGTAAAACTTCACTTGCTAATATGTCAGTTGTATATCACCTTATAATTATTTCATTATAGTGTTGTTACACAGGTGAATGTAGGCAAATGCGATGTTTCAATTAGCAGACTGTGTGTGTGTGTTTTTGTGTGTGTGTGTGTTTGTGTGTGAGTTTGTGGTGTCTTTGATTATTAGAAGTAGTGGAAGTAATCATACTTTAATGACTATTTGATAGACATAATATTTGAAAGAGTGATTCTGAAAGTTGTTGGCTTTAGGATCCTATTATACTTCTAAAAATGACTGAGAATTCCAAGGCACTTCTGTTTCTGTCTATTGATGTTTACTGTGTGGAGTTCAGTTGAGTTCAGTCACTCAGTCGTGTACGACTCTTTGCAATCCCATGGACTGCAGCATACCAGGCTGTCCATCAGAACTCCCTGAGTTTACTCAGAATCAAGTCCATCAGGTCGGTGATGCCATCCAACCATCTCATCCCCTGTGTTCCACTTCTCCTCCCACCTTCAGTCTTGCCAGCATCAGGGTCTTTTCCTGAGTCAGTTCTTCACATCAGCTTCAGCATCAGTCCTTTCAGTGAATATTCAGGACTGAATTCCCTTCGGATGGACTGGTTGGATCTCCTTGCAGTCCAAGGGACTCTGAAGAGTCTTCTCCAACACCACAGTTCAAAAGAATCAATTCTTCAGTGTGCAGCTTTCTGTACAGTCCAACTCTCACATCCATATATGACTACTGGAAAAACCATAGCTTTGACGAGACAGACTGATGTTGGCAATGTAATGTCTCTGCTTTTTAATATGCTGTCAAGGTTGGTCATAGCTTTTCTTCCAAGGATCAAGTGTCTTTTAATTTCATGGGTGCAGTCACTGTCTGCAGTGATTTTGGAGCCCTCCAGAGCAAAGTCCGTCACTGTTTCCATTCTTTCCCCATCTATTTGCATGAAGGGATGGGACTGGATGCCAAGATCTTGGTTTTTTGAATGTTGAGTTTTAAAGCAACCTTTTCACTCTCCTCTTTCACTTTCATCCAAAGGCTCTTTAGTTCTTCGATTTCTACTATAAGGGTGGTGTCAGCTACATATCTGTGGTTATTGATATTTCTCCCGGCTATCTTGATTTCAGCTTGGGCTTCATCCAGCCTGGCATTTTGCATGATGTACTCTGTGTATAAGTTAAATAAGCAGAGTGACAATATACAGTCTTGACGTACTCCTTTCCCTATTTGGAATCAGTCTATTGTTCCATGTCCAGTTCTAACTGTTGCTTCTTGACCTGCATACAGATTTCTCAGGAGGCAGGTCAGGTGGTCTGGTATTCCCATCTCTTTAAGAATTTTCCAGTTTGTTGTGATCCACGCAGTTAAAAGCTTTGGGGTGTTCAATAATGCAGAAGTAGATGTTTTTCTGGAACTCTCTTGCCTTTTCGATGATCCAACGGATGTTAGCAATTTGATCTCTGGTTCCTCTGCCTTTTCTAAATCCAGCTTGAGTATCTGGAAGTTCATGTTTCATGTGCTGTTGAGGCCTTGCCTGGAGAATTTTGAGCATTACTTTGCTAGCGTGTGAAATGAGTGCAACTGTGTGGTAGTTTGAGCACTCCTTGGCATTGCCTTTCATTGGGATTGGAATGAAAACTGACCATTTCCAGTCCTGTGGCCACTGCTGAGATTTCCAGATTTGCTGGCATGTTGAGTGCAGCACTTTATAGCATCATCTGTTAGGATTTTAATTAGATCAGCTGCAATTCCATCACCTCCACTAGCTTTGTTTCTAGTGATGCTTCCTAAGGCCCACTTGACTTCACATTCCCGGATGTCTGGCTCTAAGGAAAGGATCACACCATCCTGCTTATCTGGATCATGAAGATCTTTTCTGTATATTTTTTTTTGTGTGTTTTTATCACTTTTTCTTAATATTTTCTCCATCTGTTAGGTCCATACCATTTCTGTCTTTTATTGTGCCCATTTTTGCATGAAATGTTCCCTTGGTATCTCTTACTTTCTTGAGGAGATCTCTAGTCTTTCCCATTCTGTTTTTTTCCTCTATTTCTTTTCATTGATCACTGAGAAAAGCTTTCTTATCTCTCCTTGCTATTCTTTGGAACTCTGCATTCAAATGGGTATATCTTTCCTATTCTCCCTTGCCTTTAGCTTCTCCTCTTTTCTCAGCTATGTGTAAGGCCTCCTCAGACAACCAGTTTGCCTTTTTGCATTGCTTTTTCTCTGGGATGTTCTTGATCAGTGCCTCCTGTACAATGTCATGAATCTCCATCCATAGATCTTCAGACACTCTGTCTATCAAAACTAATCCCTTGAATCTATTTGTCATGTCCACTGTATTATCCTAAGGGATTTGATTTAGGTCATACCTGGATTGTCTAGTGGTTTTCCCTACTTTCTTCAATTTAAGTCTGAATTTGGTAATAAGCAGTTCATGATCTGAGCTACAGTCAGCTCCCGGTCTTGTTTTTGCTGACTGTATAGAGCGTCTCCATCTTTGGCTGCAACAAATAGAATCAGTCTGATTTTGTCATTGACCATCTGGTGATGTCCGTGTGTAGAGTTTTCTCTTGTGTTGTTGGAAGAGGGTGTTTGCTATGACCAGTACGTTCTCTTAGCAAAGCTCTGTTCACCTTTGTCCTGCTTCACTGTGTACTCCAAGGCCAAATTTACCTGTTACTCCAGGTATCTCGTGAATTCCTACTTGTATATTCCAGTCCCCTATAATGAAAAGAACACCTGTTTTGGGTGTTAGTTCTAGAAGGTCTTGTAGGTCATCATAGAACAGTTCAGCTTCAGCTTGTTCAGCATTACTGGTCAGAGCATAGACTTGCATTACTGTGATATTTTTGAGATTGCATTCAAGTACTGCATTTGGGACTCTTGTTGACTCTAATGGCTACACCATTTCCTCTAAGGGATTCTTGCCCACAGTAGTAGGCATAATGGTCATCAGAGTTAAATTCACCCATTCTAGTCCATTTGGGTGCTCTCCTGGTAGCTCAGTTGGTAAAGAATCTACTGTTAGAAAACGCCGCGGGAAGAAAAAGCCACCTCTAAGGACCGCTGATGAAGGCCTTTATTGGGCGGTCGCTCTCGGGCAGAACTCCCGGGGGCGGGTGAGCGAGGAGACAAAGGGAGTCTGCGAGGTATGAGGGTTGGGGAGAGGTTTTATAGCCAGGGCCAGCGTCCAAGCCAGGTCTTCCCATATAAGGAAGAAAGCGCGGGCTACAGCGGCGGTTGGTGTCCAAGGGCTCCGTGTCGGCACCTGATTGGGCCAGGCTGCAGGGGGCCGGCCCCTGGAAGTTTAGCCAGCCTCCGGAACTTGCCTGCAGCACTTTTCCGGGGCATACCTCAACATGCCCGACCTTTCATCTACCTGCAGTGCAGGAGACCTATGTTCGATGCCTGGGTCAGGAAGATCTCCTGGGGAAGGAAATGGCAACCCACTCCAGCATTCTTGCTTGGAAAATCCTATCGCCAGAGGAGTCTGGCGAGCTACAAATAGCCCATGGGGTCATAAGCGTCGGACACGACTTACGGACGAAACCACAAACCAGTCCATTTTAGTTCACTGATTCCTAAAATGTCCATGTTCACTCTTGCCATTTCCTGTTTGACCACTTCCAATTTGCCTTAATTCATGGACCTAACATTCCAGGTTCCTATGCTTTGTACAGCCTTGGACTTGACTCCCATCACCAGTCACATCCACAGCTACGTGTTGTTTTTGCTTTGGATCCATCTCTTCATTCTTTCTGGAGTTATTTCTCCACTGATCTCTAGTAGTGTATTGGACACCTACTGACCTGGGGAGTTCATCTTTCAGTGTCCTATCTTTTTCCCTTTTCATACTGTTCTTGGGGTTCTCAAGGCAAGAATATTGAAGAGGTTTGCCATTCCCTTCTCCAGTGGACCATGTTTTGTCAGAATGTTCCAGCATGACCCGTCTGTCTTGGGTTGCCCTTTATGGCATGGCTCGCTCATAATTTCATTGAGTTAGACAAGGTTGTGGTCCATGTGATCAGTTTGGTTTGTTTTCTGTTATTGTGGTTTTCAGTCTGTCTGCCTTCTGATGGATAAGGATAAAAGGCTTATGGAAACTTCTTGATGGGAGAGACTGACTGAGGGGGAAACTGGGTCTGGTTCTGATGGGTGGGACCATGCTCAGTAAATCTTTCATCCAATTTTCACTTGATGGGTGGGGTTGTGTTCCCTCCCTGTTGGTTGACCTGAGGCCAAACCATGGTGGAGGTAATGCAGATAATGGCGCCTCCTTCAGCAGGTCCCACGCATGGACTGCCGCACTCAGTGCCCCTGACCCTGCAGCAGGCCACCTCCAACCCTCGCCTCCCCCGGAGACTCCTGGAAAATAACACTAAAAAACATAAAGATACAGGCACACACAATCATAATGGCTAATTCCATTAGTTATTAGCTTTCTGATATCACATATCCTGTCTGTGGAGAACTCCTGTGTGCACTCAGAACGTAATTGAGCATGGAAGTAACGTTTAGAGTTATTGTGAAAATAGTTTTGACCTCTTGGACCCCCTGGCCGAGTGGGTCTGTGGACTTCAGGAATTCTCAGGGCACACTACAGAACCACCACTTTAAACCATTGGCATGACTGGATGTGAAATGATAAAGGGGCCCTTGTGTTGACACGGGGTTTAAAGTTTCACTTTTACATTTCTTGCTTGTTTCTTTCATTTCTCCGAAAAAATTTAGACCTGACAGTTCCTAGACAGTTCCACGTCTAATAATGTGTTGTCCATAAATATGAATTAATTTAGCACCTTTAATCAGTCATACGGTCAGGGCTATGGTAAAAAATCACCCACTGTTTGTTTTTTCACTCCTGTACTTTTTTCTTTTCTATCCTCACCTTTGCATTTACAGAGGATTCTCAGTTATCTCCTAGAATAGTGACTACAAGTTCTAAACTCAACGTGTTTGTCTTTTTTTCCTTTTAATCTATACAACTGAGTCGTTTGTTCTTGTTTCTCTGTGAGCTTAGTAGGCCCAGGAAAAACAAATTCAAATAAAATGCCTCCAGAAGTCCCTTCAACACTGGACGATGTGAGACAGGAAAAATATAAAATAGAAGCCACTTCAGTCAGTTCATGTTGATCATTTTCTTCTCAGTCAATATGTTTTATAAAATAACGAGCAGAACCTACTCCTTCAGGGTCCCTGGATTTGTACACTTATTGGTTTCTTAAAGATTTATTTTATACTGTACCTTGAAGTTTTATATCCTAAATATTTCTGTAAACACTTCCCTCAATTCAGGCCTGCATCACCTTTTTATTCCCAGTTAATGCCATCAGATTCGTCTTCCTCCGGTCATTCATATGCCCTTCAGATTCATCCGTCCCGTGGTGTTTAGAGTCACCAATCTCAAAAGCAGACGTGACCATGAGGCACTCTGAGTCACATTAATGTCTAGACCTTGTAAAGCGCCATTGATGCTTTCATAATCTGACTTCTGCTTGACCCTCCATCTCTAGCCCTTTCTGCCCTTTGTTCTAGAATTCTGAACTGCTGTTGATGTCCTCGTCACTTGTCCCTGTTGTTCAGTCGCTCAGTTGTGTCTGATTCTATGCGATCCCATGGACTGCAACACACCAGGCTTCCCTGTCCTTTACCATCTCCCAGCGCTTGCTCAACTCACGTTCATGGAGTCAGTGATGCCATCCAACCATCTCATCCTCTGTCATTTCCTTCTCCTCCCAACTTCAATTTCCCAACATCAGGGTCTTTTCTAATGAGCCAGCTCTTCAAATCCCGTGGCCAAAGTACTGGAGCTTCAGCACCAGTGCCAGTCCTTCCAATGAATGTTCAGACCTGATTTTGTTTAGGATTGACTGGTTGGATCTCCTTGCAGTCCACAGGACTCTCAAGAGTCTTTTCCAACACCACAGTTGAAAAGCATCCATTCTTCGGTGCTCAGTCTTCTTTTTGGTCCAACTCTCACATCCATACATGACTATTGGAAAAGCCTTAGCTTTGTCTAGACAGACCTTTGTTGGCAAAGTAATGTCTCTGCTTTTTAATATGCTAAGTTTGTCATCTCTTTTCTTCCACGGAACAGGCGTCCTTTAATTTCATGACTGCAGTCACCATCTGCACTGATTTTGGAGCCCAAGAAAATAAAGTCTGTCTCTGTTCCCATTCTTTCCCCATCTCTTTGCCAGAAAGTGATGGGACCGGATGCCATGGTCTTCATCAGTCCTGGTCCCTTTACTTTGGACAAATCTCTGCCCTGTAGGGGGTGTGCTTTTCCCCCCGTCTTGCTACAGCCTTAAATGCTCTCCCTCTTCTGCCCTTTGTTCCCGTGACCTGTGTAAGTCTGTGCTCAGGCATTATCTCTAGAAAAGCCATCCCTGGCACTTTTTTCTACATTTTTCATTAAACTCCAGGGTCTAGTACTGAGCAGAAACCCGAGAAACAATTAGTGAATAAGAGACACTGGGACTCTTTATCATCCTAGAGGGGTGGGATGGGAGGGGGAGATTAGAAGGAGATTCAAAAGGGGAGATATATGTATACCTATGGCTGATTCATGTTGAGGTTTGACAGAAAACAACAAAATTCTGTAGAGCAGTTATCCTTCAATAAAAAAATAAATTAAAAAAAACACAACAACGCTGTATATAAGAGCTTATCCTCTGCAGTCTAGGAGCCAAGAGGATAGACATGTGAAGAAATAATTTACAGTTCAGATTTATATCTATCACTAGGAAAATCTAGAAAGATACACCAGAAAAATCTTTAAAGTGCTAAGGTAGCTACAAGGAAAGACATACCTCTTTATCAGGGGAAAGATGGTAGTAATCAAAGACAACTTTACAAAGCAGGTTGAGCCTTAAAAGATGAAAAGTTATTTGTCAGAAGAGTAGAGGGAAGCATTTCAGACGAAGGAACTGATAAAAGCTAAAAAGTAAGAAGAATTTTGTAAACCATGAAAAATGTTGCAGTTGATGCTTGGCATATTGTTAAAAAGGTCCTGTTATGAAGTAGAGAAGAGAAGATGTGGTGACTTTATATGTCTGTCCTGTATTTTGTTTGGTTTCTGATTGTTTTGTTCACTGATGTTTGGATCAATCTGTGACTGAATCTCTGAGTTGTTTGTGTGCCTATAATCTGGTGACATCTGGTATTTCCCGTATGGTTTGTTGAAGTTTTTAGGTCACTGAAAGTAGTTCTTAAAGAAGTAAATATTCAGCTGAAGGTTAAGATTGATTTAATCTGTCATTTGATACAATGTCTTAGATCTGTGTTTTAAATGAGGATTATGTCTTTTATCTAACCATTCTAAGTAATTTTAACTACACATGCAGATCTGTCAAGAGAACTAGACTTGGAAATGATAACAAAGGAAGAACAAGATAAACTTGATGAAGATGAAAATAACCATTCACAGGTATGTAAAACTGTAAATTTCCATTTCTGGTGTAGTACTGTATGAGAAAATGTGTATCAAACAAGGCAAATTAGAATGGAAAGAGAAGTTAAAACCCATCACAAATGAGTTAAAGCGGAAGTTCAGTGACATTTTGTGAGGAATACCAAATTACGGTTTGTCCTGAGGAATATCCACTATGTGATAACCCTAAAGAAGGAGCAAACCCAAAGGAAATATCTCCTAATCTCACAAATAATATAAGTGATTGTGAGGAAAAAGATGCATTTGGAGTATCTGTCTCTCTAGTACTCCAAGCATTTCCTGAACAAAAAGAACCCAGTCTCCAAAATGTTTTTCTGTGGTCCATAAACTCTGGGTCCCTTGGAAAGACTTGTCAGTCATCTTCAAGGCTTTGTTTCCCTGAAAACAAAGTAGACTTTGAAAATTATCACCTAGACATTGAACATGTGTTTATGAAAATTGAGGAGAGTTTTTATAATGATACAGCAAATAAAAAAGTAGGGGAGCTGGTAGTTACATTCGAAGTGAAAGACCAAGAGATTGATATGCGAATGTCACAAAATATGAGGCAAGATCCCACTAATCAGAAATTAGACATGGGACAGGCATGTCATTCTAGTCTGTGGCTTGTCTACTATGGTAAAATGAAACATGTAATTCAAATAAAAGTTCACGTTCCCCTTGCTGTTGTTAAAATACTGATCTGAAAAATAAAGCAATACAGGACTGGTTCCAGAAGCCACTGCATGCAGATAATTGCAGTGCTAGTGACAATAAAAGCATGGAACCCGAGTTAGAAAATGAGAATTCTTCTCCACCTAATAGTCACAACGCATCTGAAGTGTATGTAAATAAAGAAATAGAGAAGAATATGCAGAGGTTGAAGAATGAAATAGACATGTTACAAGTAGAGTTGCTGGCTCTGGAAAAAGAGAAAATTCAACTTCCAAAAGAGGTGGAGGTTCATTTTCTCTTGCTTTGGTTTTTCTCTTTCTTGATGATGTGGTCCATTTTGGTTTTCCACTTATGAATAAAGCAGGGTCATTCAAAGAGGTAATTGTGTAGAAATTGATTATTATCTCAATAATAGGAATTCAGGAAATTATTTTCATGGCTTTTGTCCTTCCATCAATTCTAGTATCTAATTCTTCTCTGTCAGTCTTTCATATGGACTGGGAAACTCATTTAGCTATGTACCATGTGGTCTTCTGAGCCAGAATAAGCACCAAGGAAATTGCTTAAGACGTATAATCAGCTAGGGTTTTGCGGTGTTTTTCCCCTTTAACTCTGTTGGGTTAAATATAAGCTGTATTTCCATAGAATGGGAAGAAAGCACTTACTGAGAGATGGGACATGAACACGTGTTCCCTGTACGCTCTTCACTGTGGTTCAGCAAGTGTGACCTTTTCTGCTTTCTGCAGTCGCTGTGCACTTAGATTTCCAGCACGGCTGCTTCAGGGTCTTTTTAACAACAAATACGTGTGCTCCCACCTGTGCTTTAATCACTCTCTCAGATGTTTCTTTTGAGACAGATCTTTCCAGTATGTTGTATTCTAAAATGTGGAAAGTTTTGACATGTGTGATTTTCTTACATAGATAGTGTGTGTGTGTGTGTGTGTGTGTGTGTGTGTGTGTGAGAAAGTTGCTCAGTCGTGTCCAGCTCTTTGTGAACCCTTGGACTGTAGCCTGCCAGGCTCCTCTGTCCATGGAATCCCCCAGGCCAGAAAGAAAACCAGAGTGGGTAGCTGTTCCCATCCTGGGGATCTTCCTAACCCAGGGATGGAACCCAGGTCTCCCACATTGAAGGTGGATTCATTTGAGCCACCAGGAAAGCCCATAGGTACTATAAACCCTGAGCAGAAAAGAAAAAAAAAAAATTAAGTGTTTATCTACAAAGGAGAAGACTGAGTTTTGAGATGCTGTGAGATTTTTCTTTCTTCAGTAATAGGTTTTTTAAAAATGTTTGTTTGCTCTTTTGTGTAAGAGGTGCTTTGACTGAGTTTGAACAACACACAGAAAAACAAAACAAAACAAAAAAACAAAAAAAACTCCAAGTATTCTCTTGTAAAAAAAAAAAAAAAGGAGATGAACCCTACCCCCAGCTAAGGCATTGAGTTACTGTGCCAATGTCACACTTTTTACTTTCTGATTAATCTGATGAACTCATTTGGTAATATATCACATTCAATGTTCCAGAACTGTATCATCTCTTTTGGTGCCATAAAATGCTAGGGAGTGCCAGTTTAGGGGCCTTACACAAAACCTTGAACATTTTTTTATCTTATTGCTGTTTTTGGTCAATAATGGGGCAATACTAGGTAATTATTTCTATACCCTCTAGCTGTAAGGTTTGGTGGTTATTGAATGTGGAATTGGGAAGCATTACTTATATTGCAGAATTCCACACTCACTAACAACTCCTCAGTTTCATTCTGCTCCTTGTGTTTTGGTAAACTCTGGTTCATTTAATTTACTGAACACCATCACTTTTTTGCTATCTCCTGGATCCAAGTGAAAAAAGAATTGTAAAAGGCAGAGGGGAAAGAATAGCTTTAGTGCAGAGAGAAGAAT
This sequence comes from Cervus canadensis, assembly GCF_019320065.1. Classification (NCBI taxonomy): domain Eukaryota; kingdom Metazoa; phylum Chordata; class Mammalia; order Artiodactyla; family Cervidae; genus Cervus; species Cervus canadensis. The sequence goes on along the minus strand of NC_057395.1, from coordinate 10,155,188 downwards.
GTTTCCTTTCTGAGGTGCGAAGGTGTCACTTCCTCTACATCTGGCTGTTTAATGGAAAATGCAGGTGGTAAAGACCAAAGAGGACGGATTTTGTGTCTTTGTCTTTTTATTTCTCTGTCGCTGCCAGTCAGGTGGGGAAGACTGAATATGAATAATTGCATCTTACTAAGAAAGCCGTTTTTGAAACTTTGGGGATTTTGTTTCTTTTCCTCAAATAGAAAGGAGCAGATTTTACAAAACTTTCAGTGACTTGTATGTGATAAAATTAAAATGAACACAAAAATATTTTTACCACTTAAATTCGGGGTGAACACTTGAGTCAAATAATAAAATTGAAAACAAGGATCTTTCTAATAAATACATAGCAATTATTCTTAGTGTCAAACTTTCATTAAAGGTTGAAGAAGAAAAGAAGCACAAAAGTAGTGAAGTGGAAGTATCAGACAATGTATGCGATGCTGCTAATGAGAAGGGATTGATTGAGCAGAGAAGGAGTGGAGGAAACAGCAATCAGGAGTTTCCTGCTATGCAGAATGAAGATTCTTATAGGTAAGCCTATATCAATATTTAACAGCAGGTCACTTATTTTCCTGTAAAATAATTTCTAACTTGAGCTAATGTTTGTGATTTACAAATTTTACATTTTACTAGGGATATAATTATTTTGAATACGCTTATCCTTTAGCCTTAATACTAGTTACTTTGTTAACATGCCACCGTGTTACATATTAGAGTATTCTGGATTTGACTGCATACTTGCCTTAACCAGTGTGTTGTATATTTAAATGTATTTTATGTCACTAATGAACATCCTTTCATTTCAGTTTGAGGACTTCTTTCAGCATTTCTTATGAGGCGAGACTAGTGGTGATGAACTCCATCAGGTTTGCTTTGTCTGGGAGAGTTTTTATTTCTCCTTCACTTCTGAAAGACAGCTTTTCTGGATCGAGTCCTCTCGGTTGGCAGGTTTTCCTCCTAGCACTCTGAGTCTGTCCATGGATGGAGGCCAAACTGCTGTTGGTGGCGGGAGAGCCAATGAGGCATCGGTCTTTCAGCCATGCTGCTGCTGTCACCGCATCGTGCGGGTGGTTTAAAAGTAAACTCTCCTCCCCTGGCCCAATATTTCCCTGATTTCTTCTTTCATGGTATATGTGCCTCATGACATTTGAAATACTGCCTGAATGAAGTGTTACTTTTTCTGTGAATTCTCTTTTTATTTCTGGCTGCGCTGGGTCCTTGCCGCTGCAGTGCTTGGGCTTCAGTGTGGTGGCTTCTCTTGATGCTGAGCGTGGGCTCTAGGGTGCTGGCTTCAGTCGCTGTGGAGCACAGTTTAGTTGCACCATGGCATGTGGGATCTCCCCTGACCAGGAATCGAACCGCTGACCCCTTTATTGGTAGCACTGGACCACCAGGGAAGTCCCTAAGTTCACCATTATTATATTTAGTAGCAAAATAAAAAATATAGTGTAAATCTACTTGTGACTCCCATGTGTAAGAGTCAAGGTGCTTAGCCAGTGGATTCCATCCGGGTTTCCAGTGTAGCCCTTGAGGTTCTTCTCAGTGTCTTTCCAGATGCATCTCTCTACTTCCTTCCATGTATTCTGTGCTCTTCCTTCCAGATGCCCTGTGCCTGATGTTTGTGCTCACATGCAAATCTCCAAGTGGAATGATTTTCTCCCTTTTCTGTTTCTCATGACCTCCTCTCTTCACTTCTTCTGCAAATCCTTCCTTGTTTCACTTATCACTTTCATATGTCAACTTTTATATATCATATTGTATCATAAACGTATCTGTGTTTGAAGGAAGAATGTGTTTTCTTGCATATGGTTAGTACTTCATAACTATTCTGTGAATTAATCAATGACTTAAGATGGGTAAGAGTTGGAATTTTATAAGAATTGGTTTTTATTCTTTATCAGTTGAATTATTGGAAAACACTGGCTTTTTTGTGGACTTTTTAAAGTAGCGATCCTGGTGTGCACAGGAAGGACGTAAAGAAAAAGAACAATGGCAAATGGACACCAGGAGGATGTGTGATTGCACCCATATTTGAAAAGACCGATTCGCTGACCGGTGGTCTGCTGCACGTGAATGATGCCAGCGTTTTGAGGGAAGTGGCTCAGAGTGATGACAGGTGCCTTCTCCAGATTACTCGTTTGTAGGGGAGGAAGTATTAGCACTGAGTTCTTCTGGAAATAGAGCAGCATTCTACAGTGCTCAGGCCAAGACAAGAGGTTGCTCACCTCTAGTGACGGACACTGCCGAAAGGTCACGGTGAGGACAGTGCCTCTGGCCGGACGTCATTTCAGTAAATAGCCCCCTTGGAAGCTGGACTGTAGGGACTACACGTAAACGTTCCGTAGGGAATGTTATTGGGACAGGCAGTGAAGAACTGGATGGTAACTGAAGAGGGATTGGAGTTCACAGGTGTTTCTTGTTTTATGTTAAGAAGGGAGCTTTTAGAGTGTGTATGCTATTGGAAATGAGCCAGCAGAGGACGTGTTTATTTAGTTTAGTCTTGTTTGCATTTCCAACCCTAGAAAGCTTATTAATTGTATGGCATTATCTTTAAAGTATTATAGTAACCTAATTGTACATAATACTCCTGTTCATGTATAGTTTTATGGTAAGGGCTTGTTCATTGGTTCTGAAGTGTAAAATTCCTGTGTAATGGACTATGCAGATGATTGCTTAAGTTAATTGTATCATATATAGATTTTCAAAAATTACATAATTGTGAATTTACAAACACTTAGGCTATACTGAATAGGATATGGTCATTCCTTGATGATTCTAGTTGATAGTGACATGGTGAGTAGCTATGATTTTGTAAGGTGCTCTGAAACATCACATCATATTAACCTTCATAGTTGTTTATAGATTCCAGGGAAAAGGGGAAGATTTTGTTTCTATTTATAGAAAAACATTATTGGCAGTCTTTCAGAAATTATTCCTTTTGGATGATAAAGATCTAAATGACAGAAACCGTGCTTCCTGTACTAAGAGTGTTGTTAACACATACTGTGTGCTCAATACACGTACGTCAGATGCGGGAAGAAGGAGCAGAATGGTTGAATGCATGCCTGTTGATGAATTTCTTTACAAAAAAACAAAACCTCATGGACAGTAGATTTCCAGTCTTGCCTACCTCTGAAGTCTTTTTAATTTTTGAGAAATATGTTTTAAGATTCAGAAATCATTTTTTATAGCTATAGCTAGACCTGACATAGTACTATAGATTCATTTGCTATCATATTACTTCAAAGGCTTTTCAGTCTTACTTTCTCAGCACATTTAGGAAGAGCAGTGTTGACGCCGACTCCCTGGTTGAATTCTGGGAGGTTGGTGACGTGCTGAGGGACATGGGCACGTCCCGCAGCCTCTGTGTGTGCCCATCTCCCAGAAGGACTGTGAGGCCTGAATGCCTGCAAGACACGTCAGATGCTTCTAACAATGCATGGATGATGCATAGGATGTCCTCAAAAAGCTAGTATCTTGGTCATTCAAATGGGTTTCTTTCTTAGAAGGACTGGAAGAATACCTCCCAGACAGGTCACATTGCCATAAAAGTTAGTTCTTATTGAAAAGAACAGGTACAAAAAACACTGGTATACTGTTTCCTATCACACAACGCAAGTAACTTTATGTTTTTCCTTTTCCTTGGATCTAACTTTAATACTTTATTGATATTACTGATATATTTTCTGTGTCCTTTAATGCTGCTCTTATTTATTTCTGCATCCTTTATAGACAATTACTTGCCAATGCAAAGAGTTTATATAAAACAGAAAAGTTTAGGTATTGTTTGTATTTTTGAATATTTACTATTAACCTGAAAAGAATCATTTGTTCTTTTAGGCCTGCAAGGATAACACCGCATGAAAAGAAGAAGGTATAGTAAAAAAAAAAATGAACTTTCAAGAATATTATCCTTGTTGCAAATACTTTGTAAAAGGAATAGTGGTAAAATAGAAAATCTTCCTTTGTTGTAGAGAGGTTGACATTGAACACATCATCTAGAAACACTGTTGATAAAGTTATCCTTTTGATAAAAATCTCTTCTTCTAAGAAATGTCTGTTTTTGTTTGGATACAGAGATTTGTCACCTCTGTACACTTAGTATATTTTATACGTATTTTAAGGACGTTGTGAAACAGTATTATTTACATGTAGGTCAAAGAACAAATTAATTACGTGAACGACCTGGATGACTTAACTCAGTCTTCTGAGACTGTTTCTGAGGATGACGACATGCTTTACTCTACGATTTCCACTTTGCAAGTAGAACCTCTCGACGTGGGGTGTAAAGGTAGGAGCGCAGTGTAAATGTTAACGGAAAGCCTGTCTGTGTATAGAGTAGTGATATGTGCACACTTTGTCAGTTCTGCTCTAGAGCCAGGGATATGTTACAGTGCTGGGCATCTCAGGAGTATGTTTTGCATTAAAAGGACATGAAGGTGAGTGTATCCTGTGAGCCACAGGCCTGTGATCCTCCTCACTCCCTGAACCTTCTGTTGACGCTTCTTTCCTGTGCCTTCACCCACGGTCAGGTCAGCATCATTTCCCTCCTAGTAACTGAAATCGTCTCAGGACTTCTTTCCCTGCCACTCCACCTGGCAGAACCTCAATCTGCATAGCAACTGTAATTATTGCCTATTTTTAAGCATTCAGGTCTCATCATGCGACCCCCTTGCTTCAAGCCCAACTGTTGCCTCTCTTTGCTGCTGCTTTCTGGTTAAAGGTCACAATTGTGTAGTTCCATCTGGTTTTAGTTTTTACCCTTCTTTCTACATGAATTTTAGAATCAGCTCGTCAGTTCCCTAAAATGTCTGCTGGTCTTAACGTTTTTGTTTTCCTTCCATTCAAAATACGTTGTCCTTTATCTTTTCATTACCTCTTTGATCCAAGGGTAATTTAGATTCGTGTGATTTAGTTTCCAAATATGGAGAGTTTTCCAGAGATCGTTCTGTGCTCTTGTTCCTCATGATTTGTTAGGTGCATCCAGAGGGGCCCTGGGGCTAGGGCTGATTATTTCCTGCCTTGGAGGCAAGACCTTGCTGACGACCCTGTTCATTCTGCTGGCAAGTAGTTTTTCCAGCCTGGTTCAGGAGAATATATAGAATTCCTTGGAGTGAGTGAGCACCAGGCACGGTTTCCTGTAGTCTTTTCAGATGGTTTCGCCCTGGTCTCATGTGGTTTCTCACACATGTGCACTGTTCGTTCCTCTGCTTAGTACCCAAGGGGCTCCTCCTCAGATCTCCAGGGTCGTTTTTCTGTGTTCCACTCTCTCCTCTCCATGGTTCTGACCTGCGATCTCTGCCCGCGTTGGTTTCCCCAGACTCTCAGCTTCATCACCTCCACTTGGGAAGTCTGGTGGACTCAGCTTCCATTCCTTCTCCCCTTGTGGCGGCCTGGAAATTCTCTCCAGGCAGTGAGCTGGGGCATTCCTTAGGCTAACCTCCTGTGTTTCTGGGATCATTGTCCTTCATTCCCTGAAGTCCTTTGTCATGAAATTCATTGTTTCCTGTATCTTGTCGGTGTTGTTTTTGCTTGCTGCACTGAGGAAGGCAAACCCATAGCTGTTCCCTCTGTCTTCGTTAGAAACACATGGCAGCTGGAGACTGTCCACAGGGTTGTTCCTCCTCCTCTGCTCACCACTTCCTGCTCATCCTTCGTGTCTCAGTGTGACATCTCTTTCCCAGGGAAGTCTTTCCTGGACCCAATCTGTGTCAAGTTCTGTTGTGTTATCATGGAACTGTCTCTTCTTATAGTCTCTATCTGAGCTCATAATTATTTGATTTGTCTTTCTCTTGTACTAGACTTCAAGCTAAACAAGAGCCAGGGGCATCTATTTTATCTTCAGATCTTAGAATAATGTCTTCCACTTTATAGACACTTAATATTTGTTCAGCGCCTGGATGAGTGACTGTGAAATGCACAGTTCTTTATATTAAAAAATTACTCACAGAATTTTTTGTGTGTGTCTATCTTTGTTTTCTTCGTCATGCAGATTTTGATAGCTTGTTGAAAATTCGGGATGCAATTTTTTCCTATGAAAGATTAGTAGATTTTCAAAGAAGTCACTGTGAACTACTTAGAGGAAAAATTTACAAAATGAAAAGTAAGGTTTGTGGGCTACAAAAAGAGCTGTCAGAAACCAAAGAAGTAAAATCACAGTTAGAGCATCAGAAAGTAGAGTTGGAACTAGAGCTCAGCAGCTTGAGGTACCGTACATCTCACTTTTAAAGAAATGTTTGAGTTGTTGTTTCGTATAATACTGCAGAGATGTAGGCGTGTTATAAGGGCTAACTTATCCTCTTGGATTTTACAGGAGAGAAAACATATTGTGGAGTATGAAATTCTTGGAAATAATATAGCAGGTTCTTAACAGTGAATGCTTCTAATAGCTTAATGTATATTTTTCCAAATCATCATTTTCATGACCATACAGGAGTCCACCATAATGGAATCCCTATTAGTTATTTACCAAATTGACTTTCGGTTGTTTTTCACTTTTCTGTATTCTATTTAATACTGCAAGGAACATCTTTTCTATAAATTCATTTCTGCCTTTTCAAATTATTTTCAATACATTTCTCTTTAATGATATTGTGTTATTTGGTTAAAGTATGAGAAGTTTTAAAAAGGCTTCTGATCTATATTTCTAAACTGTTCTTCAAAAAGTTTATATTACTTTACATTCCCACCCACAGATGTACGAAGTAGCCATTTTTCTCAAGACAAAAGAAAAACAAAGTTGTATGCAATTTGATTCTTAACCCTGTGTATGAAAACAGTGATCATTATTAAGTGTTTTTCATTGCATTCCCCCCATTTTTATTATTTTAAACATTGTGAAGTGGGAACAAAAGTTATTGCAGCAACAGCGAATAATCCCATGATTTTCTAAGAAGAGCTCTCTAAATTTTTCAGATTCGCCTTAAAGCAAGAAGAAGAGAAGAGAAGAAACACTAATATGTCATATGAAAAAATTAGGGAGCAGTTAAGAAGAGTAGAAGACGAACATAGTAAAGAAATTGAAATGAAACAGCAATTAGAATTCAGTCTCCGAGCACTCGAAATGGAACTGAAGACTGTGAGAAACAATTGGAATCAGGTAGAGCAATCTGTGGTAAAAACTTCAAATTTCTAAGACTATTTCTCAATATTATTTATAATGTCCCCTTTTTTGGAAAAGTACCATCTTATTTAGTGTTGTGCCATTTATTTAGTGTTACAGGAAATTTTAGGTTACTTCTTAAAAACAAAAGCAAAGAAATTCAAAATTCCCCAAGTAACAAGGCCGGAAATAAGAATTGTATAATCCTGAAATGTTGGGTGCAGTTTTTCGATCAGAGGGAGGAAGAGGTCATGTCAGTAGCTCACACAATAGTTACTGAGAAACCACAGGGTTGAGATTGGTGTAGAAACTGGAGGTTAAGCTCTTCGCTCGCCTCAGGCGACAGATCCTTCTGCCTTGAAGGACAATTGGTGAGTGAATAGGTCTAGAAGAGAAGGGGCTTGGGGAGGGAAGATCGTGCCTAATTTTACATCAAGTTACCTCTGGCCTTCAATCTGGCAGGTGGCTGAGGGTCGTGGACCCCCTCCGTCTGTGCCGTTCAGCCCTCCAGTCCACGTGCCCCATGGACAGCTCAGAGCTGGCTCCAGCTTTCCCAGCTGGGTTCTCCCTCACAGTAGAGTCCTCAAGGTCTGGTGTTCACTGGTGTCCTCCAGAGGTACAGGAATGCTCCCCATGGAATTTTTTTTCCAGCAGTTGGTAGAAACCAAACACTCTTGAAGTTGATTTTCCTTCATTCTGCAGAGTTGTCGAGTGGCATCTCAGAGCAGAGGAATTCACTCCCCAGCCGATATCCCTCTCAGACACGGACCGGGTCCCATCCCCAAGGTCCTAGCAGCAGATCTCCCACAATGAAAACCTCTCAGGGAGAGGTCGGGAAAGTCCTATTTGTAATTCACATCCATTTGTCTACAGCAGTCAAGTAGGGACATACAATGGCCTCGTTCAAGGAGAGGACTTTATTATTTCCCATAGGAATTGATCTCAAACCTTTCACGACTGTCTCGAAGGAGCCGGGAGCCTGATTGCGCTTTAGGCCAGGCAGACTGCGTGTGCTCCCCACATCGACTGCGCTACCTGACCAAGTGCCTCTGCTCTGGGGTGAGCGTGTCTGTGACTGCATGCACGTCCTCACCTCCAGTGTCTGAATCAGAGTCCGCTCCTGGCTCCACTGTCATTTCTGTAACCAGTGTCCTGTCAACAACCTTTTCACATCATTTACAGTTTCTCAGTTTGTAGATAACTGAGACATCCATTGTAGAAGCACTTTTCAACACTTAAAACAGTTGTTTCTTTAGAATAAACTTATAAAAGTGCCTTCCCTGTACCAAGGGGAAAAAAAAGCACTTGCTACTAATAATAGTTATTCTGGGTTTTGGTAGTGAATTTCCTTCCTTGATCAATCATTGGGTTACTTTATCACTTCTGATGGTAAGGAGGAAACTATAGGGAGTTCAGAGACCATATTTTGGATGTCATTCTTCTACTTGTGAGAAAATGAACACTTTGCTCTATGTAGTGTCTGATTTCAGTAGAAGGAACTTCTGAAAGCAGTGACAGATATGCCATAATGTATATTTAGTGATAGTTATTAAGTGTTTTTCATTGTATTTCCCCCATCTTACTATGTTAAACATTATGGAGAGATAATGAAATTTATCCCAGCAGCAAATCATCTCATGGTTTCTAAGAAGAGCTCTCTAAATTTTACCTTATTTACCATTAGTGTATGTGCCATGAATGGAATAGGAGGCTCATTTTGTATTTATATGTTTGTACTAGAGAAGTAACTGTGGTTTGATGTGAGAGGACTAGTAGAGTCAGAGGACCTGGCGAAAAGCCTGCAGCTTACTTATATTTTTAACTTCTCCCTTGCCAGAATCATCATAGCTAATGAGTTAATTGATGTTTGTGGAAGTACTTAGTACAGTTGTCAATAGGTGTAATTCTTGTAATTGCCTATTAAAATGTTAGAAGGTAGCATATTCTCAAGGAAAACCTTTGTACGAAATTTTATCTATTTAAATATATACAGAGTCAACACTCTTACTGTGAAGCAGCTCTATAGGAGGTACAATTGCAGTGTTTACAAAGCTAGCAAGTGGTGTTGTTTATTGAATTGTAGTTGATTTACAGTGTTGTGTCAGTTTCAGGTAACAGCACAATGATTCAGATGTATTTGTATATGTGTGTGTATATTACATAAATGGGGCTTCCCTGCTGGCTCAGACTGTAAAGAATCTGCCTGCAATGCAGGACACCTGGGTTCAATCCTTGGGTTGGGAAGATCCCCTGGAGAAGGAAATGGCTACCCACTCCAGTATTCTTGCGTGGGAAATGCCGTGGACAGAGGAGCCTGGCGGGCTACAGTCCATGAGGTCGCAAAGAGTCAGACATGCGTGAGTGACTAACACACATACACACTCACACACACACTCACACGTACACACATATTCCTTTTCAGATTCTTCTTGCAGAATATTAAGTGTAGTTTCTTATATTGTACAGTAGATCTTTGTTGTTATTTTATATCTACTAGTGTGTATATGTTAATCCCAACCTCCTAATTTATCCCTTCCCCTACCTCCCCGTTCCCCTGTGGTGACCCTAAGTTTGTTTTCTGTGTCTTTGTGTTTTGTGAATAAGTTCATTTTAGATTCCACATATAAGCAGTATGATATAATACTTGTCTTTGTCTGACTTACTTCACTTAGGGTGATAATGTCTAGGTCCATCCCTGTTGCTGCAAAGCATTATTTCATTCTTTTTAATGAGTTAGTAACTTTCCATTGTATAAATATTCCACATCAGATGCAATCTTTAAGTGCAGTCAGATCTATAAATCTTTTATTTTAAGCCTTCTGGGTTTATTGTAGTTCAGAGAAAAGCCTCTTCAGGGCTGAGCTTCTTGAAAAGTCTCTTAGGATTTTTTTTCTTTTTTTTTACTTTCATGGATTCATTGTCTTCAATTAAAGTTTTGAACGTCTGAACACTTCTGCTTTTATAAAATCTGAGGTTTGTATCGAACCTTATTTTTTCCAGTTGGAGACACACTTTTCAGTGTATAAACAGACAGGATAATCTTTCATTTCAGAGGAAATCATGAAATATTACTTTATTGTGTACTAGCTAAAAATCTCCTTTGTTTCACTTAGGCTTCTGCTGGTCATGAAGAAGCAAAAGACCTGTTGCGCAAAAACCACATTCTGCAGGAAGAAATTGCCAGCCTAAGACTGGAAATAGATGCAGTGAAAAGTCAGAACCTGGAAAAGGAAAGGAACTATTTTGAGGACATTGAAATTGTCAAAGCAAAGAGTGATGATGCTCAAAAGGTGGTAAAACTGACTGAGGAAATGTTAACAAAGACTATATCCCAGGATACAGGCCAGCCTAATGTTCTGGCAGCTGCGAATATGATGCTAAAGTCTAAGCTGGAGAACAAAAAAGAAAGCAAACAAAGACTGGAAACAGAAGTGAAATCCTACCGTTCTAAACTGGCTGCTGCCTCACACGATCCTGATCGAGGTCAGACATCACCAAGAGACCTGGAACTTGCCTTCCAGAGAGCAAAAGACGAGTGGTTATGCTTGCAGGACAAAATGGAGTCTGATGTGGCGAACCTAAAAGATAACAGCAAGGCGCTTTCCCAGCAACTGTCTACAGTGGAGCATAAATTCAATAAGCTAAAAATCAAGCTGCAGCGCACAAGAGATGATCTTAGAGAAAAGACCTTGACATTAGAACGTGTCCAGAGAGACCTTCACCAAGCCGAGTGTCAAAAGCAGGAAGCTGAACACATGTATCGGAACGAACAAGGCAAAGTGAATGAATACCTTGGAAAGCAGGAATCCTTAGAGGAGAGATTATCTCAACTCCAGAGTGAAAACATGTTGCTCCGACAGCAACTGGATGATGTGCAAAACAAAGCCGGCAGTAAAGAGAAGACAGTCATTGGCATCCAAGACCAATTTCAGCAGATCGTCAGAAAACTCCACGCTGAAAGTGAGAAACAAGGTCTGATGCTAGAAGAAAGAAACAAGGAGTTAATCAGCGAACGGAATCATTTAAAAGAGAGACTGTGTCAGTACGAAAATAAGAAAGCAGAAAGAGAAGTAAGTATCCAGAAGGAGAAATAAGTCTCAGATTTCCTGAAAGAAAATACAAAGTTTTGAATTTGACTAGATTCTGGCTAAATGTTGAATCTAGTTGACTATAAAAAAATACACAGGCTGTGAATCTATGGTCTCTAATCCAGGCTAAAAGCACACCTTGTATCCAGCAAATAAAAATTAGACCCGAGAAATGCTTTATTTTGACTCGAGACATCGTGTCTTATGAAATACTAAGAGATTCAGTTCTAGATTGTTTATATAGACAGATATTAGTAATTTACTCTTTTACTTGTAAGGTACTAATTTTAATTTTTATGTTACCACATGTCCGTATCATGATGAAGCATGCTCAAACCTAAATGAACATTTTGAAATTAAGCTTCAGTTACATGGATTACCTTGACAGTCAATTGCAGGTTTCCCAGAGGCCATGTCATACTTTGGCTTCAGCAGCTTGTCATAACTTTGTGTCATATTTGTTGGTATAGTTTTATTTTTATTCATGTCAATTTGAAAGATGTCAATATGGGAAACATTTTAGCCTTGATCATTTATTCTTAAAGCCTCTCAACTCTTTAAATGCATCTACTTATCATTAAAACATAACTTGGGACTCAAGTGGTGAGCTTTAGCAAAATTCTTCTTGATTTAATCTTCCCACTGTTATTTAGGGTTTACCTAGAATATTTTTACAACAATTTGCTCGTAATTCTCATTTTCAGTATCGGTTACTACCATTTAGATACAAGCGTGTCCACTAGAAATGAAGCGTGGCAGGACTTGAGAGCAGCAGGAATGGAGGGAGTCAGGGAGCGGGCGGTGGGGGCCGCGGCCCAGAGGCAGGTGGAGGCCAGGCTGTCGAGGCTCCCTGAGGGCCATGGGAGCAACCTCATTTGCAGATTGTATTTTTCTTCTGTGTTGGAGTGTAGTTGGTTTATACTTCTGCGTCAGTTTCGGGTGCCCAGCGTGGTGGTGCAGTCACACACGTATCCGTTCTCTCCCAGGTCCTCTCCCAGGCAGGTGACTGCAGGGCACTGAGCAGAGCCCCCGTGCTCCGCAGGGGCGCCTGGTGGTCAGCCACGGGCAGAGGCGGGGGGCAGGGGGAGAGGAGGAGTCTGGGATTAACATAGACACACACCAGATATCAGACAGATAAGCCCCAAGGGAATGGCCTCATTTTACTGCTGGGATAGGAATCTGTTGGAAAGATCTGAGCACTGGTTGGAATATGTGAAGATGTCTGAAGTTAATCAAAGCCTCTAATAAAGAAAGAGGGAAAATGTTCCACAGGGTGGAATTTACCACCACTTGTTGCACATTCACACCCATTTCTTTCTGGTTGCGAAGTGGTGAAGCTCTGCAGATATATCGGGAGGGGCAGGGCATGGACAGCGGGTCTGCATCTTTTGTCTGAGTGACTTAATATCAGGAAGACCGGAGGGTGGCCCCTTCTGTGTCTGTAATCAGATTCAGTGAGGAGGCAAAAGAAGGTGAGTTGCTGTGTGTGGTGATAGTTTTCGAAGTCAATATGTTGGCGTTATCTATTATTAGCTCAACGTCATAGTAAAGTGATTTGATAAACTCAGTGACAGAGCATCTTATTAGGCAGATGTGAGACAACTTCGGCAAGAACTGGCTGACACCGTAAAAAAGCAGTCTATGTCAGAGGCTTCACTGGAAGTCATGTCACGCTATTGTGCTAACTTAGATGATGAGACACAGGATTTAAAGAACAACTTCCGTCAACTCACAAGTCAGGTATGTATGAAATTGAACGTGTCAACAGTTAATATGTAGGATGAAGTGTTTTAGGACATTCATTTTCATGGTCAGCTTTCTTTTGTGTTTTTGTTAAAAGTAATTTACTACGATTTTCTTATCTTTATAATGCACTCGTTTCTTAAACTCTGACTTTCATTCTGCCATTTGCAGTATATATTTTTTCTTCTATTATTTACCCGTAGGCAAGTTGAGAACTGTGCCTCTTTGTTCACACAAGTTGAGAGACTTTGTTTTCTTTGAAACAATACTTTTTTTTAGTGATAGCTGTATTACATGATGAGGCAAGCCAGATCAAATCAGAGGATAATGTTTAATGGAAGTTTCCAGTAAATTGTCATTTCTCACCTTCCCTTTTGTGACTGGCTGTAGAGTTCTGTATATATTGGTTTCATGGATTTCAGAATAACTTGTGCAGAAAGGGTATTATAAAACCAGGTGAAGTATAGGCATTGCCTTCTTTCCTTTTCCTTTTAAGTATATTGTAAAAGCATGGAGGTAGTCAGATGTTGTATAGTATGTACATACAAACTAGAGAATTAAGAAGATTATCTACATCCTGCCATTGGATTTTTTTAAAAAGCTATTGAGATATAATTCACATATCATAGAATTCACATATCATACACTCAACATGTGTAGTTCAGTATCTCTTAGTCTAGAGACATGTCACCTGTGACCACAGTCACTTTTAGAGCCTTTCCATCACCCCCCAAAAGAAACCCTGCATCCCTTAGCCACTACCCGTGGCCTTCCATTCCTCAGCCCCAGGCAACCCCCAGTCTAATATCTGTCTCTGTAGACATGCTTGTTCTGGGTATTTTGTATAAGTGGAATCATACAGTATGTACTCCTTTGGGATTAGCTTTTCTCATTTGACGTCCTGTTTTCGAGGTTCATCCGTGTGATTGCACGTATCAGTTCTTCTGTTTGTTGTCGATCAATCAGTAGTACGTGGCTAAGCCATTTATCCATTCAACAGTTGATGGAGCTTTGGATTGTTTCCGCTTTGGGGCTGCTGTGAACATTGACATGTTTCTGTGTACGTGTTTTTATATCCCTGTGGCTGGATTTTATCCTCAGGGTTAACTGACTGATTTCACCTTTCTTGGCCCATGCTCAGGCTATCCTTTCTATCTTTATAGTTTCCTTTCCTCTTGACTAGTCCTCTATGATTTGAGACCTAGTGCTCAGTCACTCTTCCTTCATGGAGCTTTCTTTAATGTCAACCTCGCATGGAGCCTTTTCACTTCAGCCATTTTTATCTAGTCTCTGAGGAAGAGTTTAGCCCCTAATTTTACACTGTTGCCATTTTTCCCATGAGGGGGAATCTTGTCTAAGTTTGCACTGGTGTAACAGGGAATATTTTTTGATATGCACAGCACGTGTCTTGCATAAATGGACAGTAACAAAGGATTACAAGAATGAGGCATTTTGTTGTTGTTGCTGTTCAGAAAAATGTATGGATCATCTCTGTAAACTGTTAGGAGATGGGATTTCTTTAACTTTGTGAATCATTTCTCTTTGGACTGCAATTCGAATTAGCAAAAAGTCTTTGTAGTTCAGGGAAAGTCTTATGGAATAGAATCTGTATTTATAAGATTTATTAGTTTAGAGTCTTATTCTCACAGACTTCTTTTGGGAAGCATTTATTAACTTAGCCCTAGATAACTAAATATAGTATCCCTCAAACTACTTTAAAACTCTGGGACATTAAGACGGGGGAGGGATTAAGAGACATTCTACTAAGAGGGGACTTGTAGTCATTTTTTGGAGGCAAGATAGAAAAATATTATTGTAGAACAATAAAAGAGTATGAAATCAATTGCAAACGTTGTGTGACAAAGATGCCAGTGAAGAACATATTTTGTGACTCTTGATGATGTGAATATCTTTCTTGATTCTCTGATTAATCCCTGGTCCTACATTCTACAATACAGATAGCATCGTTTTAATTTGGTCCTGGGTTTGAGTTGGGCTGTGCTCAGTCCACATTCCTCATTACCAAACAGTATCGTTTTCTTCTTGAAGACTGATGATTTTCCAGCAGAGATGGAAACTGAATCTTCAAAATGTCTGCACCTGGATGCAGAAAAATCAAGTGTTTCAATAGGAGTTTTTATCTATGAAACTAATGCAAAAGAAATGTGAAAAAAAAAAAAAAAACTAGAGAGAAAAAAAAAAGTTGGAGCAAGATGTAGTGACCCTCAAAAGTCATATAGAAATGACTGTGATAGAACACAGTCAAGTAGAGCAGTATCAATGGGAGACTGAAGACAGAGCGAGACAGGATCTAGTAGAGAAATGAAAGGAAGTCAACCTATTTTTGCAGGTTAATTTGTTGATCTGTCATGTGCTTGAATTCACTTTCACTGGACATTACGTTTTGGATGTATACAGCTTGTGTGTTTCCTCTGCCTCCCTTAGAGCAGTATATTTTGTATATTTCTGGAAGGATGGGGGACAGTTGTTTTCCCTTTAAATATTTCCGTTTCCCTCACAGTTATCGCTAAATTGACCTATCAGAATGATTCTCACTAGAGAATCCTCTTACTTATAAGACCAGTTGGTATAAAATAAGACCATTAGGAAGAAAAGAAAATACTGTGGTTTAGAACCAGTGCCATCCTCTTGAATTATTCTTATGCTGTCTGGTTCAATTTTTAAAATGTTATGTTGATCCTCTTCTTTGAATTATCAGATTGTATAAGTACTACTATTACAGTCATTCCACTTTCACTTTATAATTCAGATTTAATTCACTTCACATTAATGATAATTGTTTTAAACTTCTGCTCTTCTTTTTTTTCACCTTTAATCAAGAGAGTAATCACTCTCTGAATCAATGACTCAACACAGAGAGTAATCACTCTCTGAATCAATGACTCAACACGAAAGGAAACAAATATAATTTTTCAGGTTATACTTATTTTAAAGATGTTATCTTTTTCAATTTGCCTTAGAGACAGGCAGAATCTCAACAGGTGGAACTCAGAATTAAAGACTTGGAATCTGAACTCTCTAAGATGAAAACTTTGCAAGAAGATAATAAAGCAGAGTTTGAAACATATAAGCATCTCTACCTAGTAGAATTTGAAGTTAGAAAGTCATTGCAAGATGAACTAGACAAGTAAGTCCAAACACAGAATCACAGAAAATAAATTTATTTCCTTAATTTGTCTCTAAAGCCTAACTTTTATAGAGCGCGGTGCCTCAGATTAGTCGGAAGTGAAAGCTGACTAGATAGTCACTGCGAAGGGGGCGCCTTAGGACAGACTAATTTAGTACTGTATCAAGTGTTTCCACACTGTGTAGAGGCATGCTTGTGAAAGAGGAGGAAATTAAAGCAGAGGTGAAAGACAGGGTAATTCACATGGTGACCTGACTGAGGAGTTAGTTGTATGGAGGCTGGAAAGGGCAGATCCCACCTGCAGTGCCGAGTCCTGGCTTCCCCGCCTCTGAAAGCAGAGCACTCCTAGGACGCCTTTCATAAGCCCAGAGAGCATACAGCAAAGGAGCAGGGACCCGAGGACACGTTCTGCTAGTCGATGCCCCAAATAAGTATACACAAGGGAAGCACAGGTGCTCCCAGAGAGGGTTCAGGGCTGTGGGACTTGATGCTGAGATGTGGGGTGTGGCTTCCGGGGAAGGAGCTCAGTGGGGCCAGTCTCCCTGCATGGGGAGCGCCATGCCTCTCCCTCTAAAACGTACACTGAACGCTGTTTAGAGTTTTGGCATTTTAAATGAGACCAAAATTTGTCTTTGGATCTTTATTTATTTACTTATTTATTTATTTATTTTGACCCATCAAAAAGAGGTGCTGACATAGGGCCTTCGTAGAAGTGCAGTAAAGTAAGGTGAACTTTGGAAAAGCAGGGGGTACTTGTCATTGTTCCTGGGGCTGTTTTAGCTCTCTTCAGTCTCACCCACTGACTTTCTCATCCTCCCCTTGGGATTGTGGCTTGAGGTGATTCCTTAGAGCCAAATGCTTCATTTCTCCGAGGTCATGAGTGACACGTATGTACAAGGGTGGTGAGAGGAAGCACTTGACCGTGGTTTTGTGGGAGGTCTGTTTCTTCATCCCTGAACTGTTTCCTGGGGGCAGGCGTGTCCCAGAGGCAGCAGGTGTCACTGTGAGCCCACCTCCCTTTCTGATGCCCTTTCTCTCCTCTCCCAGCTGTGACTTGTTACCTGAGGAGCCCAGACACACGTGAGCTTCTTTAGAACAAGGTCAGAGCTGTCACTGTTTACAGCAGGTCTGCTCTCTGCTTTCAGTGTTCACACAGTGTGATGGGAATTCCATTTACTGTGTGGCAACTTATAAAATGCAAGTCACTGAGGGAAGCTGGAATGAAATCCGTGCTTTCCATCTTCCCCAGGACTAATGAGAGGCTGGAAGAGATCAGCACCAAACTTGAGGTGGAGAAGCAGCAGAATAGATCTTTACTCGGCACTCTTAGCAGCATGCCAGTCCTGGAGCCCTCTTCTGTTGGAAATTTCAAACCCACTTCAGGGTTCAATGCAAATCTGATTTCAAGAGCAAACGTAGGGTTTTCTACCTCAATTCGACGCCATTCAAATGACAGCATGGAGACTTACTTGACCAAGGTTAGTTCTTTTCTATTTTTTTCATTGGGTTTCAGATTTCTGATATAAATGACCGTTGTTCTTAATTTGGTGAACTTCTAAGTTGTTTTTTTGGCTTACGCATACTAAGTAAAACCATAATCAACTGTGATAATCAAGGAGACATTTAATGATTTCTTTTTGCCCCAGATCTCTCTCTCTCTTTTTTTTTCCCCATTTATTTTTGTTAGTTGGAGGCTAATTACAATATGGTGTGGCTGATTCATGTTAATGTATGGCAAAGATCTCTTGTTTTTAAGAGATACTTCTTAAATTCTTAAATTTCTTGGAAAGCCGCATTGAAATTCTACTTTAGAAATGAAATCTTATTGTCTGGTAACCGAAAGTGTACTTTGAGATGTTTGATTTACTTTCTAATTGATTTCACTTTGGCAGTGGTTCATAATCATTTCCATGCTCTGCTGCTCCCACCGCAGCTTTTCTACCCCTAAGCATAAGTGACTGACTGGCATCTAAACACTAATGACATATGGATGCTTTTTATTTGAAGGAATCCTAGATAAATCTTTTTTATGAATTAAACAAATTTGTGAATATTAATCAAAAGATTAATTTCTGATTTTAGGTTAACATTTTTTGTTATTTTCTTATACAAGAGTACATCTTTAATTGCTATTTTACTGACAGAATTTTGATTTAAATGTCTACAATATATCTTGCTGAGCAGTTGTAGAATGTTTCTAACTTTGTAGTTAAATCAAATATTTAAAACTTGTAATGAAGCTCTTTTCTCTCTGTCTTGACATCACCTGGATGAATGATGACTGAGATAGCAATGAAGGGGAATCTTTAAATTGCAGCTAGTTTTCATTGTGTAATGATTGTGTTTAAAATATCAATTTCAAAAAAATAAATAAATAAAATATCGATTTCAGTCAATGCACACGTGTTTACGGTTTCCATGGTGTTTTCATGATGTTGGTGATGGAGAGAAAAACAGCCCTTGTTACATGCAGTCTCAACATGTTTTCCCAATTGGCTTCTTGCCATCACAGAAGAGTAATCTAAGGTTTCTTTGACAGCACTGGGGCTACGTTGGGTCGTAGTACTTGAGAGCCATGAACCTGGAGGAGGTGCTTTAGCTGCGCAGTCACAGCGGGCCTCCAAACACTTCATCCCAAGTCAGAGACCTGCCCACGCGGACGCAGGCCTAAGAGGAGGAAGCAAATGCTTGACCCCCGTCCCAGGGGCGGGCTGCCTACCGCAGACCCAAGTTCATGGTGCTGTGGGCACATACATCTTTTCAAAGAAGAGATTGGGAACCAGGCAAGCACTTCTTAGTTCCTTCTCCCAAACTCACCCGTTAGGTAAATCTTGCTTCTCATGAGGAGGGTAGGAGTATAAGTGCTCCCCTTGAAACTTCAGGCTGAGGAAATGAAGTTCAACTGCAACTTCTGACCGGATTTAGATTATAGTTGAGATTACACTCATGCTTTTTGTATATACCCACTAATGATGAGAGCCTGGGTAGAAGTATGCTAAACAGTAAAGAGAGATCTGTTGTTTGTGTTAAATTTTGTCCTCAGTAACCCAAAATGTGGATAATTCATTGCTGAGTCATTTTAGCAAGCCAGGTTTTATCTAGAGGAAGTGAACATCCTTTTAAGGTTGAATCTCTTCACTTTTGGCCCGCTTGATTCAGCTAAAGATTCTCTCCTTCAAGTTCCCTGACCTCTGTTTAAAAACTATGTATACTTTCTAAATTAACTATATTGACTGCCGCAAATAGGAATTTGATATTGATTTATTCTTGTTCATGCATTTAAAACACATTATTTACCTAGAAAGTCATGTCACACCACAAGCACTATTCAGCTGTATAAGAAAGTTTTACATGATCATTTTGTCTATGTTATATTTAAAAATCTATGTGTTTTTTTCTTAATCTGAGAATGTAGCTGGCCTAGGACTCTGGACTCAGTAAGAAGGACATGGCCTTTGTTACTTCTTTTGTAGAATTAGGAACTTTGACTAAATCAATAACTCACATACCTTAAAAAAAGTTTGTTTTTTCACCAAAGAAAAGAACCTTTCTTTAAAAAAAAAAAAAACTTCTGAAGGGAACCGTGTTACATAAAACGGAGACAAACATAGAGTCTTGTAGCTGAAGAGCGGCCAGAGGCCCTGCAGCTGTGACTTCTCTGTTCCTCAGCCCTGCAGTGACCCCTGTGGGACCTTCCCCGTCTATGGGACATAGTTTGGAAACTAACACTGACGAGAGAATCCCTCTCGGTAAATATTGTCAGAATTGAAACTTGCTGGTACACTGTTTCTTGTGTGTAAATTTTCTCAAGTTTCTGTCTTTTCGTTAAATAGAAAACCACAGATGTGCTCTCGTTCTTAATATTCGACTTCAGACTACTTCCTCCATTTGAACACGATCCTCACCTAGAAATCAAAATAAAGGTCTAAGAAGTACATATTAGGGAAGGAGCTGTTAGGGGAGAAGATAGTAATCTTGTGGGTCGTTCCTATGATTATGGGTCATTCCCTCATTCTTTCAAATTACGTGTACTCGATTACTGTTATTTATTGTACTTTTTGTCAGATTAATCTAAAAAGCATTCCATAAATATGCTCTGTTATCTGTAAGGAGAATAAGTAGGAATTCATTTTCTTTTATTTATGTGATTTTCTTTTTCTACTGAAGTAATCTTGAGGTTAGGTCTGGTCTCTAAAAGTATTATTTAAAAGTCACATTTAATAAGTTTGATGTCATTCCTATGATAGTATCTCTTGTTTGTCTTAAACATAAATAATATTTGACTTATTTCAGATGAGACGGGAGTTGGACAGGAGTATAACTAGAGAAGTAAGGAAAGGTATGTTGCCAAAACGTACGAATTAAATTTGGACATTGATTTCTGAAATATACTGTAAGCAGTAAACGGGATCTCTTTCCATTGTTTGGATAACAGACACCATGTTAAATATTTTTTGTTACACATAGCTAATGAGAAATGTGAACGCATGAGCGGTCATAGTGAAAAATATCCTTCTTCCTCATTGATTCATCGTGTTCCATAGCTTGAAAAATAATCTCTAAAGGTCTATGTATTTCTTTTATTTCTGGCTATTTCCTTCTTCTACTGCCTCCATCCCTGTGGAACGATCCGCCTGCACCTGACACTGTTCTCAGGAAACGTGGCGTTCACCCGCTTCTCAGGCGCTGGTAGCAGTTAAGGCTGGAAACCCAGACTCAACAGTCACGGGTGTGAAGCTGTCACTCGGTGGGTGACTAAACTTTCTCTGTCACTGACTTTGTCACCAGTTTATCTTTCACCCTCAGGAAAAGCTCCAAACACCCACATCGGTTTGGGTCCTGCCAAAGTAGGCGGCCTTATCTCCTTACCGCCCTCCTCTGCCCTCAGCTCTGCATCTAACCAGCCAGACTGTAGGATCCCACAGCCGCGCGTCCTCACCTGCGGGCTTTGTACGAGATTCTCCCCTCCGTCTCCTGTACTTTTTCCTGTCCTTCAGGCATCTGCTTCCACAGCACCTCCACCAGAAAGCTGGCAGTACTGACACGAAGCTGGCTGTCCCTTCTGAGTGTCCCTGTGCCGTCTTTTATATCTGTTTTGTATTTATGAGTCTGTGTGGAAGTTGCCTGTTTGTCTGTTTTTCCAGTTGAAGACATATCATTTTCCAGGGTGGACCTGGGTCGCCTTCATCTTATAATTGCAGTCCTTGTCCCAGCACCTTTGCACACAGTTACTTAGTGAACCAATGAAGAATGAGGAAACCAGAAATCTGATGCTCAGCCACACGTGCACCATGAGCAGATTATAGAATTGTAATCTTGTATTTCACGTCATGCCATCTATAGATAGATTTCATTTTTTGGAACACTAGGAAAGGTCTCAGATTTTTTCGTTCTCTTGTTGGTTTGTTGTAACTAATACTTACTTAACTCAAGTATTTTAGGTAAAGAATATAATTCTTTCCTTTTCTTTCCAGTTGAGGCTGAATTGGCATCTGATGCCTTTCAAGTGTCTTCTTGAAGCTCTTCAGATGGGTCAAATGTGTATGATGACCAACTTTTGAAAGCAAAAGCAGAGTATCAACAGATTTTGTTTGAAAAATATAGGATTTAGAAAGATAAATAGTAAACGTTTCCCTACTGGACTGTTTCCATGACATTTCATTGTTTCCCATTAAAGATGATGAGAAAATCTTTTTGAAAAAAAAATATTTTTGTGTTACGTGTGTATGATGAAAATTTACATAGTATTTTAAGTGGTCTTTCTCTGCATCTAACTTACTTTTAAGCAGACTTAAAAACCAGTACTGTTGAGTTTTCCATATTCTAAGCGATAGTGTTAGTCACTCAACCGTGTCCAACTCTTTGCGACCCCATGCGCTGTAGCCCACCAATCTCCTCTGTCCATGGAATTCTCCAGGCAGGAATACTGGAGTGGGGAGCCATTCCCTTCTCCAGGGCATCTTCCAGACCCTGGGTTCAAACTCGGGTCAGGTGCATTGCAGGTGGATTCTTTACCATTTGTGCCACCAGGGACGCCCTTTACAGACTCAGACGAGCCCTAATACCCGCTGTTTAAGCAGCACCCAACGAGCCAGACTTGTCATTAATATTTAGTGGTGTTGATTGATAGCTTTTTGGTATGTTCCACTTTTTATCACTATATATAGACCCAAAGATTTAGATACTGCTGTTATGGCTACCATCAATATTTTGATGTGTTACAATTGTTAGTAGTGGCATAAAACTTACTATAAGTAACTTTAAACACAGATGTAAAAGTCCTTCCTCATGGAGAAATAAGGTTTGCCTGAGTTTTCGCCTTTCAAATGAATGAACTTTTATATATTAAATTTTTATTTTTATTTAGAAGATAATATCTTTACAATATTGTGATGGTTTCTGCCATACGTTGACTTGAATTGGCCATAGGAATGCATATGTCCCCTCCCTCTTGACCCTCCCTCCCACCTCCCTCCCCGTTCCAGCCCTCTAGGTTGTCACAAAGCACCAGCTTTGGGTTCCCTGCATCATACAGCAAATTCCAAAAAGACACATGTACCTCAGTGTTCATTGCAGCACTATTTACAATAGCTAGGACATGGAAGTAACCTAGATGACGGTCAACAGCGGAGTGGATAAAGAGCTGTGTATTATTCAGCTCTAAAAAGAAATGCATTTGAGTCCGTTTTGATTGACTTCTGATTTACTTTTGGAGACAGTGTTAAAATTAGAGAAAGTTCTTCGTTCCTCATGGCAGTGGCTTCTCCTGTTGCAGAGCCCCGGCTCGAGAGTGCAGGCTCAGCAGTTGTGGTGCTTGGGCTTAGTTGCTCCGCAGCCTGAGGGATCTGCCCAGACCAGGGATCAAGCCCCACGTCCCTTCCATTGGCAACGGATTCTTAATCACTGGAACACCAGGGAGGTACACGTGTTCATTTTAAACCAGTGTCTGGGAATCCCCTGGTGGACCAGTCATTAGGGATCTGGGCTTTCACTGCCAGGGGCCCGGGTTCAACCCTGGTTTGGAAATTAAGATTCCACAGTCTGCAAAAAAAAAAAAAAAAGCAGTGCCTATAATTGTGTTGGTCATCTTACCGTTGAAGGAAGAGTATTCTGCCCCCCTCCCCGCCCCCGCCACACACATAACTCAATAAAACTGGTCTCATGTTGAATGAGAAAATAAATCTAACCTGGAAAGATTCCTGAGTTGGTTCTTGAGCAGAAACAAATGAAGAACAACCTTAAACCCCTCCCTGCTGGCCCTGGGGGAGCTTCGAGGTGAATCTGACTCCTGTTACTTCCCCCAGAGCCCGTGTGGCCAGTGCTGTCAGCAGAGCTGCTCCTGGGGCGAGGAGGGCTCTGCCTCACACACCCGCCCCACGCAGCTCGGTCACTTTCCCCTCTATTGACTTTTCTTTATGGACTTCAGACTCAGGTGTGGGAACTCCCCTCATGGTCCAGCGGTTAAGACTCCATGCTTCCACTGCAGGGGGAGCTTGTTCTACCCCTGGCTGGTGAACTAATATGCCACATACCATTTGTGGTGTGGCCAGGAAAAAAAAAAAAGAACGGGGTGTGATTTTGATCGTTCATGTCCTAGCCCCTCTTGATATCACCTGGAATTGTATTCGAGGGCTAGGTGAGCAAAAGGCACATTTGTGAAAATCAACACTGGTTAAAACAGCATACACAGGTTACCTGGTTTCCTTGATTTATTTTTTCCCGGGGCCCTTTGTCCTTTTGTGAGCTGTGATGGGAGAGGACACAGAAACACAGTCAAATGGTATCAGATAAAACAGCAGCACACTCAGCCATCAGATTCCCTCCTGTTTTTTTTTTTTTTTTTGGTAAATGCTACACAGCTTGTGGGATCTTAGTTCCCCAACCAGGGACTGAACCTGGGATCTTGGCTATGAAAGTGCAGAGTCCTAGCCACTGAACCAACAGAGAATTCCCAAGTCCCCTCCTGTTTGATGGCTCAAAAGAAAGCTGATAAGTATTATCAAAGACACAAAAGACATGAGATTGGATCAAACAAAATGGCCATTTCATTCTGCTCCCATGTAGTCAAGTTTTTGGGGTTTTTTTAAATATTATTTATTTAGCTGCACCAGTGTTCCCTGTGACATGTGGGATCTTTAGTTGGGGCATTTGAACTCTTAGCTGTGGCATGTGAGATCTAGTTCCCTGACCAGCAGTGGGGCTGGGTCCCCTGCATTGGGAGCTTGGAGTCTTAGCCACTGGACTACCAGGGAAGTCCCTCAACAAGTATCTTTGAGCACTTATTATGTGCTAGGCAACATCTAGAAGCTAGGAATGTAAAGTGAAAGCATTACAATATTTCTGTGAAATGAAAGCTTTGCAAGAATATTCTTTCTAGTATTGATCCACATGGCATAAGTCTGGATGCAGCCTTTTCAATATGAGATTAGTTAAGGTCCATATAGTCAAAGCAGTGATTTTTGCAGCAGTCATGTATGGATGTGAGAGTTGGATCATAAAGAAGACTGAGTGCCAAAGAATTGATGCTTTTGAATTGTGGTGCTGAGGAAGATTTTTGAGTCAAAAGGAGATCAAACCAGTCAATCCTAAAGGCAATCAACCTGGAATATTCATTGGAAGGACTGGTGCTGAAGCTGAAGGTCCAGTACTCTGGTCACTGATGAGAAGAGCCAACTCATTGGAAAAGACTCTGATGCTGGGAAAGATTCAGGGTAGGGAGGGGAAGGGGACAACAGAGAATGAGATGGTTGGATGGCATCACCAACATGACATGAACTTGGGCAAACTCTGGGAGATGGTGAGGGACAGGGGAGGCCTGGTGTGTTGCAGTCCATGGGGTTGCCAAAAGTTGGACATGACTTGCGACTGAACATGAATAAATTAATAGATCCACCTGATGAAATTGATGCACCATCATAAAAAAGAAGAAGTTTCAGGCATTATCATACTAGCAGTTTAGCAAATTCACGCCCACCTTCCAGTGAGGGCTACTAGAATGGTCAGTCCATACAGCACAAGATTGTCTGACTGAGTCACAGTTTATTTACCCATTTTCTTTAAGTACATCTGGATCATTTCCAATATTCTTTTAATAACTTATGTTTTTGCTGAAGAAAGAATCAAAGTGAAAATCACACTAAAAGAGCTTAGCACCAGCATACTTAAGCAAAACGTAAGTCTCAAAGATCTATTTCAGATAGATGGAAAACTATCCCAGGCAGAAGGTCGGAAATGAAGGAAGAAAGGAAAAACAAAGTGGCAAATATTTGAATAATTCTAAATGAACATTGGCTATATAAAAACAAAAATATCTTGTAAGGTGTTAAAATAAATGATAACCAAGGCACAAGTTATCAGACAGGCTTTGTGTTGTCCCTGAAGAGTGTAAAACTGGTTGATATGAAACTTTAAAGCTCCATAAGAAAGCTAGTCTCTAGGGTAAAAAGTATTACTGAACTGAAGAGGGTCAGCATTTTATAGTGACAAAAGATTCAAATTACCAAGAGGATATAAATGTATATTCCGTGACCCAGCAATCCCATTCTTAGGTGCGTATACTCCAGAGAATCTCTTAGGACATATGTGTGAGTGTTCAGAGCTTTTTTTTTCCCCCAGTGTAGGGGCAGGGGATTTAATCAGGAAAGGAACCTTGGTGGAGGACTAGCCTAGGTGCTGGCATGTTCTCTTTCTTGGTGGGTAGTGAAGACATTGATATTTCTTCATGTGCTAATGTTTGTGATCATCAGACACCTCTTTTCTGCACTGTTTTCTAACTATGTTATCTAATTTCCTTTTATGGAGTTGTTTTCTTTTTCTTTTTTTTTTTTTGGTGTTTGTGTTTTTTTGGTGAAGGGCTTAATTGCCTCTCTATATCTTCAGGTTTTTCAAACCTTAAGTAAATATTTGAAAAAATGTCCTCTGTGCTGAAGGCAACATAAGATCTGAGAAAACACCAAAGGCCAGTGTGTTATGTATGTGGCCTGTCAAAAGCAGTGTTAACCGCTTTTCTCAAATTCACAGGTCAACTTCGAGGAATTTACGGATGGTTTCGTGGCTGTGTTGTCATCACAGGCTGGTCTTGCCTCCTCAGATAAAGACAGTGGGTCTATGGAGTCAGGGAAGAGGCCTTTGTGGTCTTCTTTTCGTCTCTTTCTGTGATTCTGTGACTTCTGGAATGTGATGTTGTACCTGAACAATGCAGCAGGTCTATGATCCCCCACTGCATGGACTGGGACCATGGACTGCAGCACCTGGGTTTTTTTCTTCTTTGGGCTCCTTATTTGTTAAATGGTTCTGTAAGGGAAAAACTCACAAAATCCTCTGAATACCCTGGCGCTTCTGGTCACCAGATCTGTGTAATTTCCCCTGCACCAGGCCATTTTGCAACACCAGCTGGGTGTCCTGCAGTTCAACTCCATTCTGAAACCATCCCCCTGGACACAGCTGCAGACCCCACAGGCTAAGACAACAATGCCTTCAGACAACAATCTCAAGTCCAGCTTGTCACCTGTGCTTCTGACCCACTGGCTAAAGATCAGAGGTGCCCACGGCCTCCTCAGGTTCAGTTAATTTGCTAGAGGAGTTCAGGGCAACCCATTAGTGGATCAGCGGTTTATTGCAAAGGATGTAACTCAGGGTGAGAGGTGCATGGGCTGTGGGCAGAGGCTCAGAGGCCCCACACCCTCTCCAGGGCTCACTCTTCCCCAGTCTCCCCGTGTTCACCAAGCCAGAAGGTCTCTGAATGCTGTCCTTTCGGGGTTTGTGGAGGCTTCGTTACACAGTCATGACTGATCCAGTGATGCGGCACCAGTGATTGAATTCAACATCCAGCCTCTGACCTCCCTAGAGGTCAGGTAGGGCTGAAAGTACCAACCTCTAATCACATCGTTGGTTTCCCTGGCAACCAGCCCATCTCAAGGTGTGGTTCTCAAAGTCAGCTTATAAACCAAGCATAAACTTGGGCGTGGTTGCTCTCATCACTTAGGAAATTCGAGGGTTTTAGAAGCTGTGCAAGGGATGGGAGGAAGACCAAATTCATATTTACTATAAGTCACAATCTCACAAATGTCAAGTAATATCTAATGCGGTCCTTAGAGTGAACGGTGTAGACAAAATAAAGTGGGTGTGGAGAGGTGGAAGAATTTGATCATCCAAAGCTCAGTGCAGGTGTAAAGTGCTGGCCAGGCTGGGAGGCTGGTGGAACAAGAAGGATGCCACCAGCTGAGGCAGCCCTCCGCCTGTCTTCTGTCTCAGACAATAGTGCTCTGTGCTCCTCGGACTTGTTAGAATCCTGGTTTCCAGTGGGGTCAGTGGAACAAAGGTAATATTTCAAAACAAGTGAAGAGGGGCTTTGATACTGGTCAGGAGTGGAGGGAGAATTCTGAAGGGAGGCCCGCTTGGAGGTGTGGCCTGTGGGTCCAGTGGGAAGGTGATGGCGGACGTGCTCCTTAGAAGATGGGCCAACTCCTTGGCTGGCAGCGCCTGCTGTTCTCTGGCCGGATAACCGGTGGAGGCTGCATCTGAGCAGTGCTGGGAGGGAGAGTGCAGGGACCAGCGGGTCCCTCCTTCCCCCACGGGGCAGGGGTTCAAGGTGTCTGACCCGCACAGGCCCCTGGTCTGCTCCCACACCCCAGGAGGTGCCTTGGTCGGGAGCAGGTGCATGACTGAGGCAGGAGGTGCCATTGGGAGGTTTGGGGCTTATGTACATTTCGTGTAGATTCCAGTGAGCCCCCCAGGCCCCCACCCCTGTAATCCTATGGCTTGTCGTACCCATTACTCAGGTGAGGTTTTCTAGTCTGGAGCTAGGCCCTTGGGGAAGCACTTGCGACCTCCCCTGGGGCTGAGATCGGTTGGTGTCCCACCGCCCCCTGCTGGAACCATGTAGGAGCTCTGACCTGGGGGAGAGGAGGCTGACGGGGGAGGAGTCTGATAAGGGGGTGGAGTCTGGCAAGGGGGTGGAGTCTGGCAAGGGGAGGAGCCTGACGGGGAGGAGTCTGATAAGGGGGTGGAGTCTGACCAGGGGGATAAGCCTGACAGGGGAGGAGTCTGATAAGGTGGTGGGGCCTGATGGGAAAGGAGTCTGACCGGGGGAGGAGTCTGACCAGGGCGATGAGCCACTTTGTCAGTATCTGCCGTGGGACCTGAAGTGTGCGGTCATTGGTTGCTTTGGCTCACGTTTCTCTTCCAAGAGGTGGGAAGAAGGCCACTTCCCTTTCCCGACTTGGGGTGTGATCGTGTGACCCTGGGCGTGAAGGTGCCTGAGAAAGGCCACGCCCGTGTCATCGCTCCCTTTTCTGTGCTGGAACTCCTGTGAGTGGTAACTTGTGTCCTCTTCGTGACTAGTACTTTTCCCTACCAACCCCCATTTTGTTCTGTGTTGCTTTTCTCTTCTTTCAATTTTCAGAACTTTCCTCAATTACCCAGTCAGTCGGTGGGTTAGTCATAGGCCTTCCTGAGGTGGCTCGGCCAGGGCTGGTGCACACGGGCGGCCCCTGTTGTGAGAGTCCAGCAAGCCCTGCGCCCACCCTCCGCGGCTGTGTGCTTCCCATGAGGGCCATCCTCCTGGTCTCCCCCATGGGCTTCATCCCTGCTTCCCCGGCCAGTCCACAGCATCCCTCTCTCCGGCTTTCTAATCTGCCTGCTGGTCCTTCCCACTGTCTCCTGCCATGATTGGGAACATGTGCTCCACGAATGTGCGTGGCACCCTTGGGCCAAATACCTGGGGTTTTCAAGAACATTCTGCTTCTCAGTAGTTCTGCTCTTTTGGTGAAGGTCATCACAGAACACATAACCACAATATTCTTGTTGTTTTGTTTTGTTTTTTGCTTGTTTAATCTTTTGGATATGCCACTCAGCATAGTGAGATATTAGTTCCCTGACTGGGGATTGAACCTTTACCCCCAGCACTGGCAGCTCAGAGTCCTGACCACTGGATCACCAGGGAGATCCCAAACCAATGTATTTTTCACTTGTAGAGTTTGGCATTCTGCTCCTAAGAATAAATACTCACACACAGGAGGCACAAGGCGCGGCTGACCCTGTGATCTGCGGCCGTCTGGGCTGCGGGTGGGGACTGCACTTTCCCTCTGAGAGGCCACAGCTCTGTGCCCTGTGGGTGGTGAGACGCTGCCCCCTCCTGGCCTGACTTGCCTCGTGGACACGTTCCTAGAGACGCATTTCCCCCTGGTGGAGGGAGGAGGTGACACTTTCAGAGAACATTATTAACCGGGCCTAATGTGTATGATTTCTGGATGTCTTGTTGCTCTGAGGAAAGGGCTGAGCAGCCAAAACCATGAAGAAAGGGGACACCACATCAAGGGCAGGTGGGCCTCTGGACACGGACCAGGGGATCTCAGGAGGGGAGAGGCAGGAGCCCACTGAGGCCAAGGGCGCAGACGTGGCGCTGGGTCACGACCTGTGGTGAGCGGTGAGTGGCTGAGCCCCAGGCAGGTGTCCGCGTGCTGTCAGGCGCCCCTGGTTTCCCGAGTGTGTCCCCGCTGCCCACTCCCACCTGACATGGCCTTTCTCTTCCCATTGCTCCCCACTCAGCAACCAGCCACAGCCTGTGTGTAGAGAGAAACCAGAGCAGGTGTGGAGCCTGCATGCAGGCCCCTGCTCCCTGCGTGGGGTGCTCAAACCTCCCGTTTGCTCCCTGTCAGTGGGAACAGCTCCTCCTCTCCAGCAGCCCCGGGAGTTCCCACATGGGGAGAGTGTACAGGGCCGGGCCCTGCCCGTGATAAGCTCACAGGGTCCAGGAACATGGTCCTCCTGCCCTAGATGTCCTCTGTCACATGGAACTCGGCATCTTCCTCCCCAGACTCCTCCCTTGTTCTCAGTTTCTGTCCATCGCTGGCATTACTGTTTCTCCTGGAGGCCCGGTTGGACCCAGCCTCCTCCTCTGATGCTCCCATGGTCAGGGGCTGCGGGCCAGTTTTGGGTCAGGAGGAGAGAAGGGAGATGGTACTTGGTCCCTGGGACCATGACCCGCCTGTGTGAAACGGTCCCTTTTCCTGGCCTGGCCTTGCTTCCTGGGACACTTTGCCTTTCTCTCCAGCTGGCCCCTTCTGGTTTGTCCCCTCCAAACCCGCGTTCTCTCCTGGTCACAGCCCAGGCCGCACCCCCACTCCCCAGTCTCTCTGGCCACTCAGATTCCTGCAGAGGCAGTGTCGTTTCTTCTCTACTTGCGGAGTCACCATTGCTCCGCAGATGTGGGCAGGTAAGGAGGGAAGAAGAAAGTGCAGGGGTGTATTAGGGCTTAAGGGAGTCTCAAGAATCCCTAGCTGAAGTCCACACCTGCCTCTGCCCCTGACTTTAGACTCATGCGGAGTCTGAGCCTGCCTGGCTGTGCTGAGGTCCTTGCCCTCTGTGTCCTGTCCAGGTGGGGTGCTGTGTTGAAGTGGGGTCGGGTGGGTGGGAATTGACCTTCTGGTCTCTAGAGCACTTGGATTATCGGAAGGTTATTTCTTTGTGTAAAAATCTAGATTTTTGAATAAGTTTTCTAACACAGAAGAAAAGCATACTTTGGTTGGAAACACTGAAACAAAACCGAGTCTTAAAATGGAAAGTCCTGTTTCCCATCCTAGCTGTCTCAGCCCCAGCCCCACGTTGGCCCTTCCCTGTGTTCTTCTATTTTCTCTGTCTGTCCCCGAGAGCCAGATCGCATCTCTGAATCTGCATCTTCATAAGGACAAGTGGGTCCAGGGTCTGTTTTAAAGACCCCACATGCCTCCCATTTTCTTTCCAGTTGCCTCCTGGGCTGTGACCCCAAAATAAGTGAGCGGCTCTAAGTGGTATGGCTGTCGGAGCCAGCCCGAGCCCTTTGTCACTGCAGGTGGAGCCCCGGATTTACCAGAGCAGTCGGCCAGACCCAGTGCTAGGAGCCAGCTCTGCCGCTCCGCGTCCCTGGAAAGCGTGGAGGTGAGTGGACCCCCCTGGACACCTCCTCCGTCACTGCTCACATGACATGACACCGGAGGATGGGAGAGGGCATCTCATCACTGGAAGAGCAGCTATTTGGGGACCTACATTCGGTTTTTAGGTGTCTCTGGGTCTCTCTATCTGCAGGGCAGCTTTGGCCACAGAGCATCCTCTTTCAGAAACGGGGGCCGCAGGGCATCCCCTTCACTACCACCCTCTCCTGGCCCTGCAGGAGGAGGGAAGGTTATTCGGCTGAGGGTAGAAAGGGCAGGTGTGCCACAGCCACGGTCACCCGCGTCCAGCAGTTGGACCAAGGCTCACCCTGCACAACTTGGCGGGCTCGTGATGGATGCCTCCAGGGCCCTCACTGAGACTCCTTGAGCTGTCCACTGTGGGAGCCTTCGGGCCTTCGTGTCAGAAAGGACATCCGCGGGGCAGGTCCTCCCTCTGCGGGTTAATCGTGGCTGACATCCTTCTCTTTCTGTTTTTCCAGAGTCTCAAGTCTGATGAAGAAGCCGACAACGCGAAGGAGCCTCAGAATGAATTCTTTGAAGTCCAAGGTAAAGCCTGGCCTTGTGGTGATGCCCCCTTTGGTCAGTGCTGGGCTGTCAGGCAGCAGGCTGTCAGCGAAGGAGAATTTCCTGGGAGGTGCCCAGTGTGGGTAGTCTCTCTGGGGTGCACTTCTCCTGGGGAGGTCCCAGCTCTGAGATTCCTGAGGTCAGACCCTTGGGCAGGGACTGCTGGCTAAGAGAGCAGCTAATTGCTCCTTTGGAGGCACTGATCTCCGCGTACCTCTGGAGTTTTCAAAGGATGTGAGGCCTCCGGTCGCGATGAGGTGGGGAACTAGGTGTTTCTCTGTGGTCTCCACAGGGGATTCAGACATCCTTTCTTCTTGGGAGATGCAAGACGAGCCTGCATTCAAGTCACTGCAGGGATATCCGGCCTTATTTCGAGTCAGGGCATCGCGGTGTCCATTCCACTTGAGGCCGCAAACTCAGGATCCCTCTCACATACCTAGAGCTGAGAGAAGCCTCCTCTTGAGGTGCTTGTGGTAAGGTGGTATTCCTCAGGAGTCGAAGCCAGGGACTAACCTCTCATCTCGTGTTGATCTTGGTTCCACGAGCTCTTTCGTGTTTGCGACAGTGACCGTCAGGATCCCTCTTGCCTTGAAACAGTGTTCTTGGGGTTTCTCTGGAGTGCCATCAAGGAAATCAAGGCTCCTTTCATGTGTGATGTGCAACACGGAATTGCTCTGCACGCAGTGCAGGGGAATCGGGCCTCATCTCGCGGCGAGGGGGAAGTCTCATGGTTTTTCTCGAGTTGCGGCGGGAACCTGGGGTATATTCTCGAGTTACGACGGGGATGGCCCTTCCACACACGTGTGTGTTCAGCCATGTCGGACTCCTGCCTAGTTGCGAGGGACAACTCGGGATTCTCCTCGAGGCTTTGCAGGGCAATTGGGACGCCTCTCCAGCTGAGGCGGGAGACCAAGGGTCCCTTTCCACGTGCCACAGGAATCCTGGGACTCCTATCAAGTTTCACGAGGAGTCAGGCATCGTCTCCTTTGGAGGCACTGATCTCCGCGTACCTCTGGAGTTTTCAAAGGATGTGAGGCCTCCGGTCGCGATGAGGTGGGGAACTAGGTCTTTCTCTGTGGTCTCCACAGGGGATTCAGACATCCTTTTCATCTTGGGAGATGCAAGACGAGCCTGCATTCAAGTCACTGCAGGGATATCCGGCCTTATTTCGAGTCAGGGCACCGCGGTGTCCATTCCACTTGAGGCCGCAAACTCAGGGTCCCTCTCACATACCTAGAGCTGAGAGAAGCCTCCTCTTGAGGTGCTTGTGGTAAGGTGGTATTCCTCTGGAGTCGAAGCCAGGGACTAACCTCTCATCTCGAGTTGATTTTTGGTCCATGGAGCTCTTTCGTGTTGCTACAGTGACCTCAGGATCCCTCTAGCCTTGAAACAGTGTTCTTGGGGTTTCTCTGGAGTGCCATCAAGGAAATCAAGGCTCCTTTCATGTTTGATAAGCAATACGGAATGGCTCTGCACGCAATGCAGGGGAATCGGGCCTCATGTCGCGGCGATGGGGAAGTCTCATGGTTTTTCTCGCGTTGCGGTGGGAACCTGGGGTATATTCTCGATTTACGACGGGGATGGCCCTTCCACACACGTGTTTGTTCAGCGACGTCAGGACTCCTGCCTAGTTGCGAGGGATAACTCGGGATTCTCCTCGAGGCTTGGCAGGGCAATTGGGACGCCTCTCCAACTGAGGCGGGAGACCAAGCTTCCCTATCCATGTGCCACAGGAATCCTGGGGCTGCTATCAATTTTCACGAGGAGTCTGGCTTCGTATCCTTTTGAGATATTGATCTCTGCATACCTCCTACCAAGTTTCATGAAACGTGTGATAAACAAATGGAGCATGAAAACGTCTGAAAAATACGAGGAACTTAAAAAGATCTGAAAAATAAGAAGAGCCCGAAAAGGTGTGAAAAATATGAAGAGCAAGAAAAGGTGTGAAAAATGCGAGGAGCATGAAAAGATGTGAAAAATACCAGGAGCATGAAAAGGTGTGAAAAATATGAAGAGCCTGAAAAGATGTGAAAAAAATGAAGAGCAGGAAAAGGTCTGAAAAATAAGAGGAGCATGAAAATGTGTGAAAAATACGAGGAGCATGAAAAGGCCTGAGAAATACGAGGAGCATGAAAAGTTGTGAAAAATATGAGGAGCATGAAAAGGTGTGAAAAATATGAAGAGAATGAGAAGGCCTGAAAAATAGGCGAAGGATAAAAAGGTCTGAAAAATACGAGGAGCATGGAAAAGTCTGAAAATTAAGAAGAGCATGAAATGGTGTGAAAAATACGCAGAGCATGAAATGGTCTGAAAAATATGAAGAGCATGAAAACGTCTGAAAAATATGAGGAGCATGAAAAAGTGTGAAAAATATGAGAAGCATGAAAAGGTGTGAAAAATACGAGGAGCATTAAAAGGTCTGAGAAATACGAGGAGCATGAAAAAGTCTGAAAAATACGAGGAGCATGAAAAGGTATGAAAAATATGAAGAGCATGAAAACGTCTGAAAAATACGAGGAGCATGAAAAGGTCTGAAAAATACGAACAGCCCGAAAAGGTGTGAAAAATAGGAGGAGCACGAAAAGTTGTGAAAAATACGAGGAGCATGAAAAGGTGTGAAAAATACGAGGAGCATGAAAAGGTCTGAAAAATACAAGGAGCATGAAAAGCTGTGAAAAATACGATGAGGAAGAAAAGTTGTCAAAACTACGAGAATGAAAACGTGTGAAAAAGTCGAGGAGCATGAAAAGGTGTGAAAAATACGAGGAGCATGAAAAGGTGTAAAAAATACAAGGAGCATGGAAAGCTCAGAAAAATACGAAGAGTATGAAAATGTGTGAAAAATATGAGAAGCATGAAAAGGTGTGAAAATTTCGAGGAGCATGAAAAGGTGTGAAAAATACGCAGAGCATGAAATGGTCTGAAAAATATGAAGAGCATGAAAACGTCTGAAAAATATGAGGAGCATGAAAAAGTGTGAAAAATATGAGAAGCATGGAAAGGTGTGAAAAATACGAGGAGCATTAAAAGGTCTGAGAAATACGAGGAGCATGAAAAAGTCTGAGAAATACGAGGAGCATGAAAAGGTCTGAAAAATATGAAGAGCATGAAAACGTCTGAACAATACGAGGAGCATGAAAAGGTCTGAAAAATACGAACAGCCCGAAAAGGTGTGAAAAATAGGAGGAGCACGAAAAGTTGTGAAAAATACGAGGAGCATGAAAAGGTGTGAAAAATACGAGGAGCATGAAAAGGTCTGAAAAATACGAGGAGCATGAAAAGCTGTGAAAAATACGATGAGGAAGAAAAGTTGTGAAAACTACGAGAATGAAAACGTGTGAAAAAGTCGAGGAGCATGAAAAGGTGTGAAAAATACGAGGAGCATGAAAAGGTGTAAAAAATACGAGGAGCATGAAAAGCTCAGAAAAATACGAAGAGTATGAAAATGTGTGAAAAATATGAGAAGCATGAAAAGGTGTGAAAATTTCGAGGAGCATGAAAAGGTGTGAAAAATATGAGGAGCACGAAAAGGTGTGAAAAATAAGAGGAGCATGAAAAGGTGTGAAAAATATGACGAGCATGAAAAGTCCTCAAAAAAAGGAGGAGCATAAAAAGGTCTGAAACATACGAGGAGCATGAAAAGCTGTGAAAATACAAAGGGCATGAAAAGGCCTGAAAAATAGGAGGAGCATAAAAACGTCTGAAAATTTCGAGGAGCATGAAAAGTTTTGACAACTACGATCATGAAAAGGTGTGAAAAATACGAGGAGCATGAAAAGGTGTGAAAAATACGGGGAGCACGAAAAGGTTTGAAAAATACGAGGAGAATGAAAACGTGTGAAAAATACGAGGAACATGAAAAGATGTGAAAAATAGGTGGAGCATGAAAAGGTGTGAAAAATACGAGGAGCATGAAAAGGTGTGAAAAATTCGAGGAGCATGAAAAGGTCTGAAAAATACGAGGAGCATGAAAAGGTGTGAAAAATATGAGGAGCATGAAAATGTGTGAAAAACAAGAGGAGCATGAAAAAGTGTGAAAAATATGAGGAGTATGAAAAGGTGTGAAAAATACGAGGAGCATGAAAAGGTCTGAGAAATACGAAGAGCATGAAAAGGTCTGAAAAATACGAGGAGCATGAAAAGGTCTCAGAAATACGAGGAGCATGAAAAAGTCTGAAAAATACGAGGAGCATGAAAATGTCTGAAAAATACGAAGAGCCCGAAAAGGTGTGAAAAATAGGAGGAGCACGAAAAGTTGTGAAAAATACGAGGAGCATGAAAAGGTGTGAAAATTACGAGGAGCACGAAAAGGTCTGAAAAATACGAGGAGCATGAAAACATGGGAATAATACGATGAGGAAGAAAAGTTGTGAAAACTACGAGCATGAAAACATGTGAAAAAGACGAGGAGCATGAAAAGGTGTGAAAAATATGAAGAGCATGAAAAGGTGTGAAAAATACGAGGAGCATGAAAAGTTGTGAAATATACGAGAGGAATGAATAGGTGTGAAAAATACGAGGAGCATGAAAAGGTTTGAAAAATATGAAGAGCATGAAAAGGTGTGAATAATACAGGAGCATGAAAAGGTGTGAAAAATATGAGGAGCATGAAAAGGTCTGAGAAATGGAAGGAGCATAAAAAGGTCTGAAAAATCGGTGGAGCATTAAAAGATGTGAAAAATACGAGGAGCATGAACAAGTGTGAAAAATACGAGGAGCATGAAAAGGTGTGAAAAATTCGAGGAACATGAAAAGTTCTGAAAAATATGAGAAGCATGAAAATGTGTGAAAAATTAGAGGAGCATGAAAAAGTGTGAAAAAAATGAGGAGCATGAAGAGGTGTGAAAAATAGGAGGAGCATGAAATGGTGTGAAAAATACGTGGAGCATGAAAAGGTGTGAAAAATAGGAGGAGCATGAAAAGGTGTGAAAAATACGAGGAGCAAGAAAAGGTCTGAGAAATGGAAGGAGCATAAAAAGGTCTGAAAAATAGGTGGAGCATTAAAAGCTGTGAAATATACGAGGAGCATGAAAATGTGTGAAAACTACGAGGAGCATGAAAAGCTCAGAAAAATACGAGGAGTTTGAAAATGTGTGAAAAATACGAGGAGCATGAAAAGGTCTGAAAAAATATTAGGAGCATGAAAAGGTCTGGAAAATATGAAGAGCCTGATAAGGTGTGAAAAATAGGAGGAGCATGAAAAGATCTGAAAAATACGAAGAGCCTGAAAAGGTGTGAAAAATATGCAGAGCATGAAACGGTCTGAAAAATACGAGTAGTAAGAAAATGTGTGAAAAATACGTGGAACATATAACGGTGTGAAAAATATGAAGAGCATGAAAAGGCCTGAAACATACGAGGAGCATGAAAATATCTGAAAAATACGAAGAGCACGAAAAGGTTTGAAAAATACGAGTAGTATGAAAATGTGTGAAAAATACGAGAAGCATGAAAAGGTGTGAAAAATACGTGGAGCATGGAAAGGTGTGAAAAATTCCAGAAGCATGAAAAGGTGTGAAAAATACGAGGAGCATGAAAAGGTGTGAAAAATACATGGAGCATGGAAAGGTGTGAAAAATACATGGAGCATGGAAAGGTGTGAAAAATACGTGGAGCATGGAAAGGTATGAAAAATACGAGGAGCATGGAAAGGTGTGAAAAATACGTGGAGCATGGAAAGGTGTGAAAAATACGAGGAGTATGAAAAGATGTGAAAAACACGAGGAGCATGAAAAGGTCTGAGGAATGGAAGGAGCACGAAAAGGTCTGAAAAATACGAGGAACACGAAAAGGTGTGAATAATACGAAGAGCATGAAAAGGTCTGAAAAATATTAGGAGCATGGAAAGGTCTGAAAAGTAGTAAGAGCATGAAAAGTTGTGAAAAAAGAAGGAGCATGAAAAGTTCTTAAAAATACGAAGAGCACGAAAAGGTATGAAGAATACGAGGAGCATGAAAGGGTGTGCAAAATATGAGGAGCATTAAAAGGTGTGAAAAATACGAGGAGCATGAAAACGTGTGAAAAATACGAGGAGCATGAAAAGGTGTGAGAAATACGAGGAGCATGAAAAGGCCTCAAAAATAGGAGGAGCATAAAAAGGTCTGAAAAATACGAGGAGCATGAAAAGCTGTGAAAAATACAAGGACCATGAAAAGGCCTGAAAAACAGGAGGAGCATAAAAAGGTCTGAAAAATTCGAGGAGCATGAAAAGTTGTGAAAACTACGATCATAAAAACGTGTGAAAAATACGAGGAGCATGAAAAGGTGTGAAAAATACGGGGAGCACGAAAAGGTGTGAAAAATACGAGGAGCATGAAAACTTGTGAAAAATATGAAGAGCACGAAAAGGTGTGAAAAATACGAGGAGCATGAAAAGGTCTGAAAAATATGAAGAGACTTAAAACGTGTGAAAAATATGAAGAGCATGGAAAGGTCTGAAAATTATGAAGAGCACGAAAAGGTGTGAAAAATATGAAGAGCACGAAAAGATCTCAGAAATATGAGGACCACCAAAAGGTGTGAAAAATACGAGGAGCACAAAAATGTGTGAAAAATATGAGGAGCCCTCAAATGTGTGAAAAATACGAGGAGCATGAAAAGGTGTGAAAAATACGTGGAGCAGGAAAAGGCATGCAAAATACGAAGAGCATTAAAAGGTGTGAAAAATGCAAGGAATATGAAAAGGTGTGAAAAATACCAGGAGCATGAAAAGGTGTGAAAAATATGAAGAGCATGAAAAGGCCTGAAAATTAGGAGTGGGAAAAAAAGTCTGAAAAATACGAGGAGCATGAAAAGGTCTGAAAAATATGAAGAGACAGAAAAGGTCTCAAAAATATGAAGATCACGAAAAGGTGTGAAAAATATGAAGAGCACGAAAAGGCCTGAAAAATACGAGGAGCATGAACAAGTGTGAAAAATACGAGGAGCATGAAAAGGTGTGAAAAATATGAAGAGCATGAAAAGGCCTGAAAAATAGTTCGAGGATAAGAAGGTCTGAAAAATACGAGGAGCATGAAAAGGTCTGAAAAATACGAAGAGCCTGAAAACGGGTGAAAAATATGCAGAGCATGAAAAGGTCTGAAAAACACGAGTAGTATGAAAATGTGTGAAAAGTACTAGGAGCATGAAAAGGTGTGAAAAACACGAGGAGCATGAAAAGGTGTGTAAAATCCGAGGAGTATGAAAAGGCCTGATACATACTAGAAGCATGAAAAGGTCTGAAAAATACGAAGAGCACGAAAAGGTCTGAAAAATACGAGGAGCCTGAAAAGGGATGAGAAATACGAGGAGCATGAAGAGGTGTGAAAAATAAGAGGAGCATGAAAAGCTCTGAAAAATACGAGTAGTATGAAAATGTGTGAAAAATAGGAGGAGCATGAAAAGGTCTGAGAAATGGAAGGAGCATAAAAAGGTCTGAAAAATAGGTGGAGAATTAAAAGGTGTGAAAAATAGGTGGAGCATGAAAAGGTCTGAAAAATACGAGGAGCATGAAAAGGTCTGAAAAATATGAAGAGCATGAAAACGGCTGAACAATACGAGGAGCATGAAAAGGTCTGAAAAATACGAAGAGCCTGAAAAGGTGTAAAAAATATGAAGAACACGAAACGGTGTGAAAAATATGAAGACCATGAAAAGGTCTGAAAAATAGGAAGAGCACGAAAAGGTGTGAAAAATATGAATAGCACGAAAATGTCTGAAAATTTAGAGGACCACAAAAGGTGTGAAAAATATGAGGAGCTTGAAAAGGTGTGAAAAATAGGAGGAGCAGGAAAAGGTGTGAAAAATACGAGGAGCATGAAAAGGTATGAAAATTATGAAGAGCCTGAAAAGGTGTTGAAAAATATGAAGAGCATGAATAGATCTGAAAAACATGAAGAGCCTGAAAAGGTGTGAAAAATATGAAGAACACGAAACAGTGTGAAAAATATGAAGACCATAATAAGGTCTGAAAAATAGGAAGAGCACGAAAAGGTCTGAAAAATATGAATAGCACGAAAAGGTCTGAAAAATAAGAGGACGATAAAAGGTTTGAAAAACATGAGGAGCTTGAAAAGGTGTGAAAAATAGGAGGAGCATGAAAAGGTGTGAAAAATATGAGAGGCATGAAAATGCCTGATACATACGAGGAGCATGAAAAGGTCTGAAAAATACGAGGAGCACGAAAAGGTTTGAAAAATATGAGGAGCATGAAAAGGTGTGAAAAATACGTGGAGCATGAAAAGGTGTGAAAAATATGCAGAGCATGAAAAGCTCTGAAAAATACGAGTAGTATGAAAATGTGTGAAAAATACGAGGAGCATGAAAAAGCCTTATAAATACGAGGAGCATGAAAAGTTCTGAAAAATACGAAGAGCACGAAAAGGTCTGAAAAATACGAGGAGCATGAAAAGGTGTTCAAAATACGAGGAGTATGAAAAGCTCTGAAAAATGTGAGTAGTATGAAAATGTGTGAAAATTAAGAGCAGCATGGAAAGGTGTGGAAAATACGTGGAGCATGAAAAGGTGTGAAAAATAGGAGGAGCATGAAAAGTTGTGAAAAATACGAGGAGCATGAAAGGTCTGAGAAATGGAAGGAGCATGAAAAGGTTTGAAAAATATGAGGAGCATGAAAAGGTCTGAAATATACGGGGAGCATGAAATGGTCTGAAAAATACGAGGAACACCAAAACCTGTGAAAAATACGAATAGCATGAAAAGGTCTGAAAAATATAAGGAGCATGAAAAGGTCTGAAACGTAGGAAGAGCATGAAAAGGTGTGAAAAAAGGAGGAGCATGAAAAGTTCTTAAAAATACGAAGAGCACGAAAAGGTGTGAAGAATACGAGGAGCATGAAAGCGTGTGCAAAATATGAGGAGCATGAAAAGGTGTGAAAAATACGATTAGCATAAAAACGTGTTAAAAATACGAGGAGCATGAAAAGGTGTGAAAAATATGACGAGCATGAAATGGCCTCAAAAATAGGAGGAGAATAAAAAGGTCTGAAAAATACCAGGAGCATGAAAAGCTGTGAATAATACAAGGAGCATGAAAAGGCCTGAAAAAGAGGAGGAGCATAAAAAGGTATGAAAATTCGAGGAGCATGAAAAGTTGTGAAAACTACGATCATGAAAACGTGTGAAAAATACGAGGAGCATGAAAATGTGTGAAAAATACGGGGAGCACGAAAAGGTGTGAAAAATACGAGGAGCATGAAAATGTGTGAAAAATATGAAGAGCACGAAAAGGTGTGAAAAATACGAGAAGCATGAAAAGGTGTGAAAAATATGAAGAGCACGAAAAGGTGTGAAAAAAACGAGGAGCCTGCAAATGTGTGAAAAATACGAGGAGCGTGAAAAGGTGTGAAAAATACGAGGAGCATCAAAAGGTGTCAAAAATACGAGGAGCATCAAAAGGTCTGAGAAATACGAGGAGAATGAAAAGGTGTGAAAAATATGAGGAGCATGAAAAGGTGTGAAAAATATGAAGAGCATGAAAAGGCCTGAAAAATTTGAAGAGCACGGAAAGGCGTTAAATATATGAAGAGCACGAAAAGGTCTGAAAAATACGACGAGCCTGAAAAGGGCTGAAAATATGACGAGAATGAAAAGGTGCGAAAAATACGAAGAGCCCGAAAAGGTGTGAAAAATAGGAGGAGCATGAAAAGGTGTGAAAAATACGAGGAACATGAAAAGATGTGAACAATACGATGAGGAATAAAAGTTGTGAAAACTATGAGCATGAAAACGTGTGAAAAGACGAGGAGCATGAAAAGGTGTGAAAAATCTGAAGAGCATGAAAAGGTGTGAAAAATACGAGGAACATGCAAAGGTGTGAAATATACAAGGAGCATGAAGAGGTGTGAAAAATACGAGGAGCATGAAAAGGTCTGAGACATAGGAGGAGCATAAAAATGTCTGAAAAATACGAGGAGTAGGAAAAGGTGTTAAGAATACGAGGAGTATAAAAAGGTGTGAAAATTATGAAGAGCATGAAAAGGCCTGAAAAATAGTCAGAGGAAAAGAAGGTCTGAAAAAAACGAGGAGCATAAAAAGGTCTGAAAAATACGAAGATCACAAAAAGGTGTTAAAAATAGGAGGAGCACGAAAAGGTGTGAAAAATACGAGGAGCCTGCAAAAGTGTGAAACATACGAGTAGCATGAAGAGGTGTGAAAAATCCGAGGAGCATGAAAAGGTCTGAAAAATATGAAGATCACAAAAAGGTGTTAAAAATAGGAGGAGCACGAAAAGGTGTGAAAAATATGAAGAGCATGACAAGGTCTGAAAAATATGAAGAGCACGAAAAGCTGTGAAAAATATGAAGAGCATGAAAAGGTCTGAAATTTACGAGGAGCATGAAAAGGTGTGAAAAATAAGAGGAGCACGAAAAGTGTTGAAAAATACGAGGAGCGTGAAAAGGTGTGAAAAATACGAGGAGCATGAAATGGTCTGAGAAATACGAGGAGCATGAAAAAGTCTGAAAATACGAGGAGCACGAAAAGGTCTGAAAAATATGAAGAGCATGAAAACGTCTGAAAAATATGAGGAGCATGAAAAGGTCTGAAAAATATGAAGAGCCTGAAAAGGTGTGAAAAATATGAAGAGAATGAAAAGGTCTGAAAATTATGAAGAGCAGGAAAAGGTGTGAAAAATATGAAGAGCCCGAAAAGGTCTGAAATATATGAGGACCACGAACATGTGTGAAAAATACGAAAAACACAAAAATGTGTGAAAAATACGAGGAGACTGCTAACGTGTGAAAAATACGAGTAGCATGAAAAGGTGTGAAAAATACGAGCAGCATGAAAATGTGTGAATAATAAGAGGAGCATGAAAAGGTGTGAAAAATATGAGGAGCATGAAAAGGTGTGAAAAATATGACGAGCATGAAAAGGTGTGAAAAATATTAAGAACACGAAAAAGGTGTGAAAAATATGAAGAACATGAAAAGGTCTGAAAAATAGGAAGAGCACGAAAATGTGTGAAATAATGAAGAGCACAAAACGGTCTGAAAAATATGAGGACCACGAAAAGGTGTGAAAAATATGAGGAGCATGAAAAGGTGTGAAAAATACGAGGGGCATGAAAAGGTGTGAAAAGTATGAAGAGCATGAAAAGGTGTGAAAAAAACGATGAGCATGAATAGGTGTGAAAAATACGAGGAGCATGAAAAGGTCTGAGAAATAGGAGGAGCATAAAAAGTCTGAAAAATATGAAGAGCATGAAAAGATGTGAAAAATACGAGGAGCATGAAAAGGTGTGAAAAATATGAAGAGCATGAAAAGGCCTGAAACATAGGAGAAGGATACAAAGGTCTGAAAAATCCAAGGAACATGAAAAGGTCTGAAAAATATGAGGAGCATGAAAAGTTCTGAAAAGTATGAAGAGCCTGAAAAGGTGTGAAAAATATGAAGAGCATGAAAAGGTCTGAAAAATATGAAGAGCACAAAAAGGTGTTAAAAATATGAAGACCATGAAAAGGTCTGAAACTTACGAGGAGCACGAAAAGGTGTGAAAAATACGAGGAGCATGAAAAGGTCTGAAAAATAAGAGGAACATGAAAAGGTGTGAAAAATATGAAGAC
Organism: Cervus canadensis; assembly: GCF_019320065.1. NCBI lineage: Eukaryota > Metazoa > Chordata > Mammalia > Artiodactyla > Cervidae > Cervus > Cervus canadensis. Next base: position 10,112,035 of record NC_057395.1, on the reverse strand, counting down.
CATGAAAATGTCTGAAAAATATGAAGAGCCTGAAAAGGTGTGAAAAGAATGAAGAACAGGATAAGTTGTGTAAAATAGGAAGAGCACGAAAAGTTTGAAAATACGAGGAGCATGAAAAGGTCTGAGAAATACGAGGAGCATGAAAACGTGTGAAAAATAGGAGGAGCATGAAAAGGTGTGAAAAATATGGGGAGCACGAAAAGGTGTGAAAAATTCGAGGAGCATGAAAAGATGTTAAAAATATGAAGAGCACGAAAAGGTGTGAAAACTACGAGGAGCATGAAAGCATGTGAAATATATGAAGCGCATGAAAATGTTTGAAAAATATGAAGGGCATGAAAAGGTGTGAAAAATACGAGGAGCATGAAGACGTGTGAAAAATACGAGGAGCATGAAAAGGTGTGAAAAATACAAAGGGAAAGAAAAGGCGTGAAAAATACGAGGAGCATGAAAAGGTATGAAAAATACATGGAGCATGAAAAGGTGTGAGAAATACGAGGAGAATGAAAAGGTCTGCAAAATATGAGCAGCATGAAAAGGTCTGAAAAATATGAAGAGCCTGAAAAGGTGTAAAAAATATGAAGAGCATGAAAAGTTCTCGAAAAATATGAAGAGCACGAAAACGTGTGAAAAATACGAGGAGCATGAAAAGGTCTGAAAAATATGAGGAGCATGAAAAGGTCTGAAAAATATGAGGAGCATGAAAAGGTGTGAAAAATACAAGGAGCATGAAAAGGCCTGAAAAAGAGGAGGAGTATAAAAAGGTCTGAAAAATACGAGGAACATGAAAAGGTCTGGAAAAATGAAGAGCCTGATAAGGTGTGAAAAATATGAGGAGCATGAAAAGATCTGAAAAATATGAACAGCACGAAAAGTTGTGAAAAATATGAGGAGCATGAAAAGGTCTGAAAAATAATAGGAACAGGAAAAGGTGTGAAAAATATGAAGACCATGAAAAGGTGTGAAAAATATGAAGAGCCTGAAAAGGTGTGAAAAGAATGAAGAGCAGGAAATGTTGTGAAAAATAGGAAGAGCACAAAAAGGTAGAAAAATACGAGGAGCATGAAAAGGTCTGAGAAATACGAGGAGCATGAAAAGGTATGAAAAATACGAGGAGCATGTAAAGGTGTGAAAAATACGAGGAGCATGAAGCGGTGTGAAAAATACGAGGAGCATGAAATGGTGTGAAAAATACGAAGGGCAAGAAAAAGTGTGAAAAATTCGAGGAGCATGAAAAGATGTGAAAAATATGAAGAGCATGAAAAATTCTGAAAAATACATGAAGAGCACGAAAAGGTTGAAAAATATGAAGGGCATGAAAAGGTCTGAAAAATACGAGGAGCATGAAAAGGTGTGAAAAATACGAGGAGATGAAAAGGTCTGAAAAATTGGAGGGCATGAAAGGTGTCAAAAATATGGGAGAATGAATAAGGCCTGAAAAAGAGAGTAAAAAAGTCTGAAAAAACGAGAAATAAAAGTCTGGAAAATATGAAGAGCCTGATAAGGTGTGAAAAATATGAGGAACATGAAAAGATCTGAAAAAATGAACAGCACGAAAATTGTGAAAAATATGAGGAGCATGAAAAGGTCTGAAAAATAATAGGAACAGGAAAAGGTGTGAAAAATATGAAGACCATGAAAAGTAAAAATATGAAGAGCCTGAAAAGGTGTGAAAAGAATGAAGAGCAGGAAATGTTGTGAAAAATAGGAAAGCACAAAAAGGTAGAAAAATATGAGGAGCATGAAAGTCTGAGAATTACGAGGAGCATGAAAAAGAATACGAGGAGCATGAAAAGGTATGAAAAATACGAGGAGCATGTAAAGGTGTGAAAAATACGAGGAGCATGAAGCGGTGTGAAAAATACGAGGAGCATGAAATGGTGTGAAAAATACGAAGGGCAAGAAAAGGCGTGAAAAATACGAGGAGCATGAAAATGTGTAAAAAATACGTGGAGCATGAAAAGGCATGAAAAATACGAGGAGCATCAAAAGGTGTGAAAAATGCAAGGAGCATGAAAAGGAGTGAAAAATACGAGGAGCATGAAAAGGTGTGAAAAATATGCAGAGCATGAAAAGGTCGGAAAAATTTGAAGAGCCCGAAAAGGTGTGAAAAATATGAAGAGCATGAAAAGGTTTGAGAAATACGAGGAGCATGAAAAGGTGTGAAAAATATGAGGAGCACGAAAAGTTGTGAAAAATCCGAGGAGCATGGAAAGTTGTGAAAAATTAGAGGAGCCTGAAAAGGTCTGAAAATTACGAGGAGCATGAAAATATGTGAAAAATACAAGGAGGATGAAAAGGTGTGAAAAATATGAAGAGCACGAAAAGGTGTGAAAAATATGAGGAGCATGTCAAGGTATGAAAAATATGAGGAGCATGATTCTGGATGAAAAATATGAGGAGTATGAAATGGTGTGAAAAATATGAAGAGCATAAAAGGTGAGAAAAATATGAGGAGCATGAAAAGTTGTGAAAAATATGCGGAGCATGAAACGGTCTGAAAAAAATGAGGAGCATGAAAAGGTCTGAAATATAGGAGGACCATCAAAAGGTCTGAAAAATATGAGGAGCATGAAAAGGTGTTAGAAATATTAGGAGCATGAAAAGCTGTGAAAAATACGAGGAGCATGAAAAGGTGTGACAAATACGAAGAGTTTGAAAACTTGTGAAAAATACGAGGAGCATGAAAGGGTCTGGAAAATACGAGGAGCCTGAAATGTTCTGAAAAATCCGAAGCGCATGAAAAGATGTGAAAAAAACGAGGAGCATGAAAAGGTGTGAAAAAAACAAAGAGCATGAAAAGGAGTGAAAAATACGAAGAGCATGAAAAGGGGTGAAAAATACGAGGAGAATGAAAATGTGTGAAAAATACGAGGAGCATGAAAAGGTGTGAAAAATACGAGAGCATGAAAAGGTCTGGAAAATACGAGGAGCATGAAATGGTCTGAAAAATACGAGGAGCCTGAAAAGGTCTGAAAAATACAAGGAACATGAAAAGGCCTGAAATATAGGAGGAGCATGAAAAGGTTTGAAAAATACGAGGAGCAAAACACGGTCAAAAAAATACGAGGAGCATGAAAAGGTCTGAAAAATATGTAGAGTATGAAAAGGTGTCAAAAACATGAGGAGCATGAAAAGATGTCCAAAATATGAGGAGCATGAAAAGCTGTCAAAAATATGAGGAGCATGTAAAGGTGTGAAAAATATGAGGAGAATGAAACGGTCTGAAAAATAGGAGCAGCATGAAACAGTGTGAAAAATAAGAGGAGCATGAAATGGTGTGAAAAAATGAGGAGCATGAAAAGATCTGAAAATTAAGAGGAGCATGTAAAGGTCTGAAAAATACGAGGAGCATGAAAAGCTCTGAAAAAAACGAGGAGCTAGAAAAGGTCTGAAATATACGAGGAGCAAGAAAAGGTCTGAAAAATATGAAGAGCATGAAAAGGTGTCAAAAATACAAGGAGCATGAAAAGGTGAGAAAAACACGAAGAGCTGGAAAAGGTGTGAAAAACACGAAGAGCATGAAAAGCTTTGAAAAATATCAAAAGCATGAAAAGGTCTGAAAAATATGAAGAGCATAATAAGGTGTCAAAAATATGAGGAGCATTAAAAGCTGTTGAAAATATGAGAAGCATGTAACGGTGTGAAAAATATGAGAAGCATGAAACTGCATGAAAAATTAGAGGAGGATGAAACGGTGTGAAAAATATGAAGAGCATGAAAAGGTGTGAAAAATATGAGGAGCATGAAACAGTCTGAAAAACACGAGATCATGAAACGGAGTGAAAAACACGAAGAGCATGGAAAGCTGTGAAAAATATCAAGATCATGAAAAGGTCTGAAAAATATGAAGAGTATGAAAACGTGTCAAAAATATGAAGAGCATGAAAAGGTGTGAAAAATACGAAGAGCTTGAAAAGGTGTGACAAATACGAAGAGCATGTAAATTTGTGAAATATACGAGGAGCATGAAAAGGTCTGAAAAATACGAGAAGCATGAAATGGTCTGAAAAATACGAGGAGCATGAAAAGGTGTCAAAAATGTGAGGAGCATGAAAAGGTGTGAAAAATATGAAAAACATGAAAAGCTGTGAAAAATATGAGGATCATGAAACAGTCTGAAAAACACGAGATCATGAAACAGAGTGAAAAACACGAAGAGTATGGAAAGCTGTGAAAAATATCAAGAGCATGAAAATGTCTGAAAAATATGAAGAGCATGAAAAAGTGTCAAAAATATGAAGAGCAATGAAAAGGTGTGAAAAATACGAGGAGCATCAAAAGGTCTGAAAAATACGAGGAACATGAAACGGTCTGAAAAATACGAGGAGCATGAAAAGGTCTGGAAAATACGAGGAGCATGAAATGGTCTGAAAAATACGAGGAGCCTGAAAAGGTCTGAAAAATACAAGGAACATGAAAAGGCCTGAAATATAGGAGGAGCATGAAAAGGTTTGAAAAATACGAGGAGCAAAACACGGTCAAAAAAATACGAGGAGCATGAAAAGGTCTGAAAAATATGTAGAGTATGAAAAGGTGTCAAAAACATGAGGAGCATGAAAAGATGTCCAAAATATGAGGAGCATGAAAAGCTGTCAAAAATATGAGGAGCATGTAAAGGTGTGAAAAATATGAGGAGAATGAAACGGTCTGAAAAATAGGAGCAGCATGAAACAGTGTGAAAAATAAGAGGAGCATGAAATGGTGTGAAAAAATGAGGAGCATGAAAAGATCTGAAAATTAAGAGGAGCATGTAAAGGTCTGAAAAATACGAGGAGCATGAAAATCTCTGAAAAAAACGAGGAGCTAGAAAAGGTCTGAAATATACGAGGAGCAAGAAAAGGTCTGAAAAATATGAAGAGCATGAAAAGGTGTCAAAAATACAAGGAGCATGAAAAGGTGAGAAAAACACGAAGAGCTGGAAAAGGTGTGAAAAACACGAAGAGCATGAAAAGCTTTGAAAAATATCAAAAGCATGAAAAGGTCTGAAAAATATGAAGAGCATAATAAGGTGTCAAAAATATGAGGAGCATTAAAAGCTGTTGAAAATATGAGAAGCATGTAACGGTGTGAAAAATATGAGGAGCATGAAACTGCATGAAAAATTAGAGGAGGATGAAACGGTGTGAAAAATATGAAGAGCATGAAAAGGTGTGAAAAATATGAGGAGCATGAAACAGTCTGAAAAACACGAGATCATGAAACGGAATGAAAAACACGAAGAGCATGGAAAGCTGTGAAAAATATCAAGAGCATGAAAAGGTCTGAAAAATATGAAGAGCATGAAAGCATGTCAAAAATATGAAGGGCATGAAAAGGTGTGAAAAATACGAAGAGCCTGAAAAGGTGAAAAGGAGCATGTGAAAAATACGAAAGCTTGACGAAGAGCATGTAAATTTGTAAAAAATACGAGGAGCATGAAAAGGTCTGAAAAATACGAGGAGCATGAAAAGGTCTGAAAAATACGAGGAGCATGAAAAGGTGTCAAAAATGTGAGGAGCATGAAAAGGTGTGAAAAATATGAAAAACATGAAAAGCTGTGAAAAATATGAGGATCATGAAACAGTCTGAAAAACACGAGATCATGAAACAGAGTGAAAAACACGAAGAGTATGGAAAGCTGTGAAAAATATGAAGAGCATGAAAAAGTGTCAAAAATATGAAGAGCAATGAAAAGGTGTGAAAAATACGAGGAGCATCAAAAGGTCTGAAAAATACGAGGAACATGAAACGGTCTGAAAAATACGAGGAGCATGAAAAGGTCTGAAAAACACGAAGAGCATGAAAAGGTGTGAAAATATCAAGAGCTTGAAAAGGTGTGAAAAATATGAGGAGAATGAAACGGTCGGAAATATTCGAGAGCATGAAAGGTGTGAAAAAAAAAGAGCATGAAAAGGTGTGAAAAATACGAGGAACATGCAAAGGTGTGAAATATACAAGGAGCATGAAGAGGTGTGAAAAATACGAGGAGCATGAAAAGGTCTGAGACATAGGAGGAGCATAAAAATGTCTGAAAAATACGAGGAGTAGGAAAAGGTGTTAAGAATACGAGGAGTATAAAAAGGTGTGAAAATTATGAAGAGCATGAAAAGGCCTGAAAAATAGTCAGAGGAAAAGAAGGTCTGAAAAAAACGAGGAGCATAAAAAGGTCTGAAAAATACGAAGATCACAAAAAGGTGTTAAAAATAGGAGGAGCACGAAAAGGTGTGAAAAATACGAGGAGCCTGCAAAAGTGTGAAACATACGAGTAGCATGAAGAGGTGTGAAAAATCCGAGGAGCATGAAAAGGTCTGAAAAATATGAAGATCACAAAAAGGTGTTAAAAATAGGAGGAGCACGAAAAGGTGTGAAAAATATGAAGAGCATGACAAGGTCTGAAAAATATGAAGAGCACGAAAAGCTGTGAAAAATATGAAGAGCATGAAAAGGTCTGAAATTTACGAGGAGCATGAAAAGGTGTCAAAAATAAGAGGAGCACGAAAAGTGTTGAAAAATACGAGGAGCGTGAAAAGGTGTGAAAAATACGAGGAGCATGAAATGGTCTGAGAAATACGAGGAGCATGAAAAAGTCTGAAAATACGAGGAGCACGAAAAGGTCTGAAAAATATGAAGAGCATGAAAACGTCTGAAAAATATGAGGAGCATGAAAAGGTCTGAAAAACAATAAGAGCCCGAAAAGGTGTGAAAAATAGAAGGAGCATGAAAAGTGTGAAAAATACGAGGAGCTGGAAAGGTGTGAAAAATATGAAGAGCACGAAAAGGTGTGAAAAATACGAGGAGCATGAAAAAGTCTGAAAAATATGAAGAGCCTGAAAAGGTGTGAAAAATATGAAGAGAATGAAAAGGTCTGAAAATTATGAAGAGCAGGAAAAGGTGTGAAAAATATGAAGAGCCCGAAAAGGTCTGAAATATATGAGGACCACGAACATGTGTGAAAAATACGAAAAACACAAAAATGTGTGAAAAATACGAGGAGACTGCTAACGTGTGAAAAATACGAGTAGCATGAAAAGGTGTGAAAAATACGAGCAGCATGAAAATGTGTGAATAATAAGAGGAGCATGAAAAGGTGTGAAAAATATGAGGAGCATGAAAAGGTGTGAAAAATATGACGAGCATGAAAAGGTGTGAAAAATATTAAGAACACGAAAAAGGTGTGAAAAATATGAAGAACATGAAAAGGTCTGAAAAATAGGAAGAGCACGAAAATGTGTGAAATAATGAAGAGCACAAAACGGTCTGAAAAATATGAGGACCACGAAAAGGTGTGAAAAATATGAGGAGCATGAAAAGGTGTGAAAAATACGAGGGGCATGAAAAAGTGTGAAAAGTATGAAGAGCATGAAAAGGTGTGAAAAAAACGATGAGCATGAATAGGTGTGAAAAATACGAGGAGCATGAAAAGGTCTGAGAAATAGAAGGAGCATAAAAAGTCTGAAAAATATGAAGAGCATGAAAAGATGTGAAAAATACGAGGAGCATGAAAAGGTGTGAAAAATATGAAGAGCATGAAAAGGCCTGAAACATAGGAGAAGGATACAAAGGTCTGAAAAATCCAAGGAACATGAAAAGGTCTGAAAAATATGAGGAGCATGAAAAGTTCTGAAAAGTATGAAGAGCCTGAAAAGGTGTGAAAAATATGAAGAGCATGAAAAGGTCTGAAAAATATGAAGAGCACAAAAAGGTGTTAAAAATATGAAGACCATGAAAAGGTCTGAAACTTACGAGGAGCACGAAAAGGTGTGAAAAATACGAGGAGCATGAAAAGGTCTGAAAAATAAGAGGAACATGAAAAGGTGTGAAAAATATGAAGACCATGAAAATGTCTGAAAAATATGAAGAGCCTGAAAAGGTGTGAAAAGAATGAAGAACAGGATAAGTTGTGTAAAATAGGAAGAGCACGAAAAGTTTGAAAATACGAGGAGCATGAAAAGGTCTGAGAAATACGAGGAGCATGAAAACGTGTGAAAAATAGGAGGAGCATGAAAAGGTGTGAAAAATATGGGGAGCACGAAAAGGTGTGAAAAATTCGAGGAGCATGAAAAGATGTTAAAAATATGAAGAGCACGAAAAGGTGTGAAAACTATGAGGAGCATGAAAGCATGTGAAAAATATGAAGCGCATGAAAATGTTTGAAAAATATGAAGGGCATGAAAAGGTGTGAAAAATACGAGGAGCATGAAGACGTGTGAAAAATACGAGGAGCATGAAAAGGTGTGAAAAATACAAAGGGAAAGAAAAGGCGTGAAAAATACGAGGAGCATGAAAAGGTATGAAAAATACATGGAGCATGAAAAGGTGTGAGAAATACGAGGAGAATGAAAAGGTCTGCAAAATATGAGCAGCATGAAAAGGTCTGAAAAATATGAAGAGCCTGAAAAGGTGTAAAAAATATGAAGAGCATGAAAAGTTCTCGAAAAATATGAAGAGCACGAAAACGTGTGAAAAATACGAGGAGCATGAAAAGGTCTGAAAAATATGAGGAGCATGAAAAGGTCTGAAAAATATGAGGAGCATGAAAAGGTGTGAAAAATACAAGGAGCATGAAAAGGCCTGAAAAAGAGGAGGAGTATAAAAAGGTCTGAAAAATACGAGGAACATGAAAAGGTCTGGAAAATATGAAGAGCCTGATAAGGTGTGAAAAATATGAGGAGCATGAAAAGATCTGAAAAATATGAACAGCACGAAAAGTTGTGAAAAATATGAGGAGCATGAAAAGGTCTGAAAAATAATAGGAACAGGAAAAGGTGTGAAAAATATGAAGACCATGAAAAGGTGTGAAAAATATGAAGAGCCTGAAAAGGTGTGAAAAGAATGAAGAGCAGGAAATGTTGTGAAAAATAGGAAGAGCACAAAAAGGTAGAAAAATACGAGGAGCATGAAAAGGTCTGAGAAATACGAGGAGCATGAAAAGGTATGAAAAATACGAGGAGCATGTAAAGGTGTGAAAAATACGAGGAGCATGAAGCGGTGTGAAAAATACGAGGAGCATGAAATGGTGTGAAAAATACGAAGGGCAAGAAAAGGTGTGAAAAATTCGAGGAGCATGAAAAGATGTGAAAAATATGAAGAGCACGAAAAGGTGTGAAAACTATGAGGAGCATGAAAGCATGTGAAAAATATGAAGCGCATGAAAATGTTTGAAAAATATGAAGGGCATGAAAAGGTGTGAAAAATACGAGGAGCATGAAGACGTGTGAAAAATACGAGGAGCATGAAAAGGTGTGAAAAATACAAAGGGAAAGAAAAGGCGTGAAATATACGAGGAGCATGAAAAGGTATGAAAAATACGAGGAGCATGAAAAGGTATGAAAAGTACATGGAGCATGAAAAGGTGTGAAAAATACGAGGAGATACAAAGGGAAAGAAAAGGCGTGAAAAATACGAGGAGCATGAAAAGGTATGAAAAATACATGGAGCATGAAAAGGTGTGAGAAATACGAGGAGAATGAAAAGGTCTGCAAAATATGAGCAGCATGAAAAGGTCTGAAAAATATGAAGAGCCTGAAAAGGTGTAAAAAATATGAAGAGCATGAAAAGTTCTCGAAAAATATGAAGAGCACGAAAACGTGTGAAAAATACGAGGAGCATGAAAAGGTCTGAAAAATATGAGGAGCATGAAAAGGTCTGAAAAATATGAGGAGCATGAAAAGGTGTGAAAAATACAAGGAGCATGAAAAGGCCTGAAAAAGAGGAGGAGTATAAAAAGGTCTGAAAAATACGAGGAACATGAAAAGGTCTGGAAAATATGAAGAGCCTGATAAGGTGTGAAAAATATGAGGAGCATGAAAAGATCTGAAAAATATGAACAGCACGAAAAGTTGTGAAAAATATGAGGAGCATGAAAAGGTCTGAAAAATAATAGGAACAGGAAAAGGTGTGAAAAATATGAAGACCATGAAAAGGTGTGAAAAATATGAAGAGCCTGAAAAGGTGTGAAAAGAATGAAGAGCAGGAAATGTTGTGAAAAATAGGAAGAGCACAAAAAGGTAGAAAAATACGAGGAGCATGAAAAGGTCTGAGAAATACGAGGAGCATGAAAAGGTATGAAAAATACGAGGAGCATGTAAAGGTGTGAAAAATACGAGGAGCATGAAGCGGTGTGAAAAATACGAGGAGCATGAAATGGTGTGAAAAATACGAAGGGCAAGAAAAGGTGTGAAAAATTCGAGGAGCATGAAAAGATGTGAAAAATATGAAGAGCACGAAAAGGTGTGAAAACTATGAGGAGCATGAAAGCATGTGAAAAATATGAAGCGCATGAAAATGTTTGAAAAATATGAAGGGCATGAAAAGGTGTGAAAAATACGAGGAGCATGAAGACGTGTGAAAAATACGAGGAGCATGAAAAGGTGTGAAAAATACAAAGGGAAAGAAAAGGCGTGAAATATACGAGGAGCATGAAAAGGTATGAAAAATACGAGGAGCATGAAAAGGTATGAAAAGTACATGGAGCATGAAAAGGTGTGAAAAATACGAGGAGAATGAAAGGGTCTGCAAAATATGAGCAGCATGAAAAGGTCTGAAAAATATGAAGAGCCTGAAAAGGTGTAAAAAATATGAAGAGCATGAAAAGTTCTGAAAAATATGAAGAGCACGAAAACGTGTGAAAAATATGAGGAGCATGAAAAGGTCTGAAAAATATGAAGAGCATGAAAAGGTCTGAAAAATATGAGGAGCATGAAAAGGTGTGAAAAATACGAGGAGCATGAAACGGTCTGAAAAATATGAGGAGCATGAAAAGGTCTGAATAATATGAGGAGCATGAAAAGGTGTGAAAAATACGAGGAGCATGAAAAGGCCTGAAAAAGAGGAGGAGTATAAAAAGGTCTGAAAAATACGAGGAACATGAAAAGGTCTGGAAAATATGAAGAGCCTGATAAGGTGTGAAAAATATGAGGAACATGAAAAGATCTGAAAAATATGAACAGCACGAAAAGTTGTGAAAAATATGAGGAGCATGAAAAGGTCTGAAAAATAATAGGAACAGGAAAAGGTGTGAAAAATATGAAGACCATGAAAAGGTGTGAAAAATATGAAGAGCCTGAAAAGGTGTGAAAAGAATGAAGAGCAGGAAATGTTGTGAAAAATAGGAAGAGCACAAAAAGGTAGAAAAATATGAGGAGCATGAAAAGGTCTGAGAAATACGAGGAGCATGAAAAGGTATGAAAAATACGAGGAGCATGTAAAGGTGTGAAAAATACGAGGAGCATGAAGCGGTGTGAAAAATACGAGGAGCATGAAATGGTGTGAAAAATACGAAGGGCAAGAAAAGGCGTGAAAAATACGAGGAGCATGAAAATGTGTAAAAAATACGTGGAGCATGAAAAGGCATGAAAAATACGAGGAGCATCAAAAGGTGTGAAAAATGCAAGGAGCATGAAAAGGAGTGAAAAATACGAGGAGCATGAAAAGGTGTGAAAAATATGCAGAGCATGAAAAGGTCGGAAAAATTTGAAGAGCCCGAAAAGGTGTGAAAAATATGAAGAGCATGAAAAGGTTTGAGAAATACGAGGAGCATGAAAAGGTGTGAAAAATATGAGGAGCACGAAAAGTTGTGAAAAATCCGAGGAGCATGGAAAGTTGTGAAAAATTAGAGGAGCCTGAAAAGGTCTGAAAATTACGAGGAGCATGAAAATATGTGAAAAATACAAGGAGGATGAAAAGGTGTGAAAAATATGAAGAGCACGAAAAGGTGTGAAAAATATGAGGAGCATGTCAAGGTATGAAAAATATGAGGAGCATGATTCTGGATGAAAAATATGAGGAGTATGAAATGGTGTGAAAAATATGAAGAGCATAAAAGGTGAGAAAAATATGAGGAGCATGAAAAGTTGTGAAAAATATGCGGAGCATGAAACGGTCTGAAAAAAATGAGGAGCATGAAAAGGTCTGAAATATAGGAGGACCATCAAAAGGTCTGAAAAATATGAGGAGCATGAAAAGGTGTTAGAAATATTAGGAGCATGAAAAGCTGTGAAAAATACGAGGAGCATGAAAAGGTGTGACAAATACGAAGAGTTTGAAAACTTGTGAAAAATACGAGGAGCATGAAAGGGTCTGGAAAATACGAGGAGCCTGAAATGTTCTGAAAAATCCGAAGCGCATGAAAAGATGTGAAAAAAACGAGGAGCATGAAAAGGTGTGAAAAAAACAAAGAGCATGAAAAGGAGTGAAAAATACGAAGAGCATGAAAAGGGGTGAAAAATACGAGGAGAATGAAAATGTGTGAAAAATACGAGGAGCATGAAAAGGTGTGAAAAATACGAGCGCATGAAAAGGTCTGGAAAATACGAGGAGCATGAAATGGTCTGAAAAATACGAGGAGCCTGAAAAGGTCTGAAAAATACAAGGAACATGAAAAGGCCTGAAATATAGGAGGAGCATGAAAAGGTTTGAAAAATACGAGGAGCAAAACACGGTCAAAAAAATACGAGGAGCATGAAAAGGTCTGAAAAATATGTAGAGTATGAAAAGGTGTCAAAAACATGAGGAGCATGAAAAGATGTCCAAAATATGAGGAGCATGAAAAGCTGTCAAAAATATGAGGAGCATGTAAAGGTGTGAAAAATATGAGGAGAATGAAACGGTCTGAAAAATAGGAGCAGCATGAAACAGTGTGAAAAATAAGAGGAGCATGAAATGGTGTGAAAAAATGAGGAGCATGAAAAGATCTGAAAATTAAGAGGAGCATGTAAAGGTCTGAAAAATACGAGGAGCATGAAAAGCTCTGAAAAAAACGAGGAGCTAGAAAAGGTCTGAAATATACGAGGAGCAAGAAAAGGTCTGAAAAATATGAAGAGCATGAAAAGGTGTCAAAAATACAAGGAGCATGAAAAGGTGAGAAAAACACGAAGAGCTGGAAAAGGTGTGAAAAACACGAAGAGCATGAAAAGCTTTGAAAAATATCAAAAGCATGAAAAGGTCTGAAAAATATGAAGAGCATAATAAGGTGTCAAAAATATGAGGAGCATTAAAAGCTGTTGAAAATATGAGAAGCATGTAACGGTGTGAAAAATATGAGAAGCATGAAACTGCATGAAAAATTAGAGGAGGATGAAACGGTGTGAAAAATATGAAGAGCATGAAAAGGTGTGAAAAATATGAGGAGCATGAAACAGTCTGAAAAACACGAGATCATGAAACGGAGTGAAAAACACGAAGAGCATGGAAAGCTGTGAAAAATATCAAGATCATGAAAAGGTCTGAAAAATATGAAGAGTATGAAAACGTGTCAAAAATATGAAGAGCATGAAAAGGTGTGAAAAATACGAAGAGCTTGAAAAGGTGTGACAAATACGAAGAGCATGTAAATTTGTGAAATATACGAGGAGCATGAAAAGGTCTGAAAAATACGAGGAAGCATGAAATGGTCTGAAAAATACGAGGAGCATGAAAAGGTGTCAAAAATGTGAGGAGCATGAAAAGGTGTGAAAAATATGAAAAACATGAAAAGCTGTGAAAAATATGAGGATCATGAAACAGTCTGAAAAACACGAGATCATGAAACAGAGTGAAAAACACGAAGAGTATGGAAAGCTGTGAAAAATATCAAGAGCATGAAAATGTCTGAAAAATATGAAGAGCATGAAAAAGTGTCAAAAATATGAAGAGCAATGAAAAGGTGTGAAAAATACGAGGAGCATCAAAAGGTCTGAAAAATACGAGGAACATGAAACGGTCTGAAAAATACGAGGAGCATGAAAAGGTCTGGAAAATACGAGGAGCATGAAATGGTCTGAAAAATACGAGGAGCCTGAAAAGGTCTGAAAAATACAAGGAACATGAAAAGGCCTGAAATATAGGAGGAGCATGAAAAGGTTTGAAAAATACGAGGAGCAAAACACGGTCAAAAAAATACGAGGAGCATGAAAAGGTCTGAAAAATATGTAGAGTATGAAAAGGTGTCAAAAACATGAGGAGCATGAAAAGATGTCCAAAATATGAGGAGCATGAAAAGCTGTCAAAAATATGAGGAGCATGTAAAGGTGTGAAAAATATGAGGAGAATGAAACGGTCTGAAAAATAGGAGCAGCATGAAACAGTGTGAAAAATAAGAGGAGCATGAAATGGTGTGAAAAAATGAGGAGCATGAAAAGATCTGAAAATTAAGAGGAGCATGTAAAGGTCTGAAAAATACGAGGAGCATGAAAAGCTCTGAAAAAAACGAGGAGCTAGAAAAGGTCTGAAATATACGAGGAGCAAGAAAAGGTCTGAAAAATATGAAGAGCATGAAAAGGTGTCAAAAATACAAGGAGCATGAAAAGGTGAGAAAAACACGAAGAGCTGGAAAAGGTGTGAAAAACACGAAGAGCATGAAAAGCTTTGAAAAATATCAAAAGCATGAAAAGGTCTGAAAAATATGAAGAGCATAATAAGGTGTCAAAAATATGAGGAGCATTAAAAGCTGTTGAAAATATGAGAAGCATGTAACGGTGTGAAAAATATGAGGAGCATGAAACTGCATGAAAAATTAGAGGAGGATGAAACGGTGTGAAAAATATGAAGAGCATGAAAAGGTGTGAAAAATATGAGGAGCATGAAACAGTCTGAAAAACACGAGATCATGAAACGGAGTGAAAAACACGAAGAGCATGGAAAGCTGTGAAAAATATCAAGATCATGAAAAGGTCTGAAAAATATGAAGAGTATGAAAACGTGTCAAAAATATGAAGAGCATGAAAAGGTGTGAAAAATACGAAGAGCTTGAAAAGGTGTGACAAATACGAAGAGCATGTAAATTTGTGAAATATACGAGGAGCATGAAAAGGTCTGAAAAATACGAGGAGCATGAAATGGTCTGAAAAATACGAGGAGCATGAAAAGGTGTCAAAAATGTGAGGAGCATGAAAAGGTGTGAAAAATATGAAAAACATGAAAAGCTGTGAAAAATATGAGGATCATGAAACAGTCTGAAAAACACGAGATCATGAAACAGAGTGAAAAACACGAAGAGTATGGAAAGCTGTGAAAAATATCAAGAGCATGAAAATGTCTGAAAAATATGAAGAGCATGAAAAAGTGTCAAAAATATGAAGAGCAATGAAAAGGTGTGAAAAATACGAGGAGCATCAAAAGGTCTGAAAAATACGAGGAACATGAAACGGTCTGAAAAATACGAGGAGCATGAAAAGGTCTGAAAAACACGAAGAGCATGAAAAGGTGTGAAAATATCAAGAGCTTGAAAAGGTGTGAAAAATATGAGGAGAATGAAACGGTCGGAAATATTCGAGAGCATGAAAGGTGTGAAAAAAAAAGAGCATGAAAAGGTGTGAAAAATACGAGGAACATGCAAAGGTGTGAAATATACAAGGAGCATGAAGAGGTGTGAAAAATACGAGGAGCATGAAAAGGTCTGAGACATAGGAGGAGCATAAAAATGTCTGAAAAATACGAGGAGTAGGAAAAGGTGTTAAGAATACGAGGAGTATAAAAAGGTGTGAAAATTATGAAGAGCATGAAAAGGCCTGAAAAATAGTCAGAGGAAAAGAAGGTCTGAAAAAAACGAGGAGCATAAAAAGGTCTGAAAAATACGAAGATCACAAAAAGGTGTTAAAAATAGGAGGAGCACGAAAAGGTGTGAAAAATACGAGGAGCCTGCAAAAGTGTGAAACATACGAGTAGCATGAAGAGGTGTGAAAAATCCGAGGAGCATGAAAAGGTCTGAAAAATATGAAGATCACAAAAAGGTGTTAAAAATAGGAGGAGCACGAAAAGGTGTGAAAAATATGAAGAGCATGACAAGGTCTGAAAAATATGAAGAGCACGAAAAGCTGTGAAAAATATGAAGAGCATGAAAAGGTCTGAAATTTACGAGGAGCATGAAAAGGTGTGAAAAATAAGAGGAGCACGAAAAGTGTTGAAAAATACGAGGAGCGTGAAAAGGTGTGAAAAATACGAGGAGCATGAAATGGTCTGAGAAATACGAGGAGCATGAAAAAGTCTGAAAATACGAGGAGCACGAAAAGGTCTGAAAAATATGAAGAGCATGAAAAGGTGTGAAAAATATGAGGAGCATGAAAAGGTCTGAATAATATGAGGAGCATGAAAAGGTCTGAAAAATATGAAGAGCATGAAAAGGTCTGAAAAATATGAAGAACACGAAAAGGTGTGAAAATTATGAAGAGTACGACAAGGTCTGAAACACATGAAGACCACGAAAAGGTGTGAAAAATACAAGGATCACGAAAAGGTGTGAAAAATACGAAGAGCGCGAAAACATGTGAAAAATAGGAGGAGCAAGAACAGGTGTGAAAAATACGCGGAGCATTAAAAGGTGTGAACAACATGAGGAGCATGAAAAGATGTGAAAAATACGAGGAGCATGAAAAGGTCTGAAAAATACGAGGAACATGAAACGGTCTGAAAAATACGAGGAGCATGAAAAGGTCTGAAAAACACGAAGAGCATGAAAAGGTGTGAAAATATCAAGAGCTTGAAAAGGTGTGAAAAATATGAGGAGAATGAAACGGTCGGAAATATTCGAGAGCATGAAAGGTGTGAAAAAAAAAGAGCATGAAAAGGTGTGAAAAATACGAGGAACATGCAAAGGTGTGAAATATACAAGGAGCATGAAGAGGTGTGAAAAATACGAGGAGCATGAAAAGGTCTGAGACATAGGAGGAGCATAAAAATGTCTGAAAAATACGAGGAGTAGGAAAAGGTGTTAAGAATACGAGGAGTATAAAAAGGTGTGAAAATTATGAAGAGCATGAAAAGGCCTGAAAAATAGTCAGAGGAAAAGAAGGTCTGAAAAAAACGAGGAGCATAAAAAGGTCTGAAAAATACGAAGATCACAAAAAGGTGTTAAAAATAGGAGGAGCACGAAAAGGTGTGAAAAATACGAGGAGCCTGCAAAAGTGTGAAACATACGAGTAGCATGAAGAGGTGTGAAAAATCCGAGGAGCATGAAAAGGTCTGAAAAATATGAAGATCACAAAAAGGTGTTAAAAATAGGAGGAGCACGAAAAGGTGTGAAAAATATGAAGAGCATGACAAGGTCTGAAAAATATGAAGAGCACGAAAAGCTGTGAAAAATATGAAGAGCATGAAAAGGTCTGAAATTTATGAGGAGCATGAAAAGGTGTGAAAAATAAGAGGAGCACGAAAAGTGTTGAAAAATACGAGGAGCGTGAAAAGGTGTGAAAAATACGAGGAGCATGAAATGGTCTGAGAAATACGAGGAGCATGAAAAAGTCTGAAAATACGAGGAGCACGAAAAGGTCTGAAAAATATGAAGAGCATGAAAACGTCTGAAAAATATGAGGAGCATGAAAAGGTCTGAAAAACAATAAGAGCCCGAAAAGGTGTGAAAAATAGAAGGAGCATGAAAAGTGTGAAAAATACGAGGAGCTGGAAAGGTGTGAAAAATATGAAGAGCACGAAAAGGTGTGAAAAATACGAGGAGCATGAAAAAGTCTGAAAAATATGAAGAGCCTGAAAAGGTGTGAAAAATATGAAGAGAATGAAAAGGTCTGAAAATTATGAAGAGCAGGAAAAGGTGTGAAAAATATGAAGAGCCCGAAAAGGTCTGAAATATATGAGGACCACGAACATGTGTGAAAAATACGAAAAACACAAAAATGTGTGAAAAATACGAGGAGACTGCTAACGTGTGAAAAATACGAGTAGCATGAAAAGGTGTGAAAAATACGAGCAGCATGAAAATGTGTGAATAATAAGAGGAGCATGAAAAGGTGTGAAAAATATGAGGAGCATGAAAAGGTGTGAAAAATATGACGAGCATGAAAAGGTGTGAAAAATATTAAGAACACGAAAAAGGTGTGAAAAATATGAAGAACATGAAAAGGTCTGAAAAATAGGAAGAGCACGAAAATGTGTGAAATAATGAAGAGCACAAAACGGTCTGAAAAATATGAGGACCACGAAAAGGTGTGAAAAATATGAGGAGCATGAAAAGGTGTGAAAAATATGAGGAGCATGAAAAGGTGTGAAAAATATGACGAGCATGAAAAGGTGTGAAAAATATTAAGAACACGAAAAAGGTGTGAAAAATATGAAGAACATGAAAAGGTCTGAAAAATAGGAAGAGCACGAAAATGTGTGAAATAATGAAGAGCACAAAACGGTCTGAAAAATATGAGGACCACGAAAAGGTGTGAAAAATATGAGGAGCATGAAAAGGTGTGAAAAATACGAGGGGCATGAAAAGGTGTGAAAAGTATGAAGAGCATGAAAAGGTGTGAAAAAAACGATGAGCATGAATAGGTGTGAAAAATACGAGGAGCATGAAAAGGTCTGAGAAATAGAAGGAGCATAAAAAGTCTGAAAAATATGAAGAGCATGAAAAGATGTGAAAAATACGAGGAGCATGAAAAGGTGTGAAAAATATGAAGAGCATGAAAAGGCCTGAAAAATAGGAGAAGGATACAAAGGTCTGAAAAATCCAAGGAACATGAAAAGGTCTGAAAAATATGAGGAGCATGAAAAGTTCTGAAAAGTATGAAGAGCCTGAAAAGGTGTGAAAAATATGAAGAGCATGAAAAGGTCTGAAAAATATGAAGAGCACAAAAAGGTGTTAAAAATATGAAGACCATGAAAAGGTCTGAAACTTACGAGGAGCACGAAAAGGTGTGAAAAATACGAGGAGCATGAAAAGGTCTGAAAAATAAGAGGAACATGAAAAGGTGTGAAAAATATGAAGACCATGAAAATGTCTGAAAAATATGAAGAGCCTGAAAAGGTGTGAAAAGAATGAAGAACAGGATAAGTTGTGTAAAATAGGAAGAGCACGAAAAGTTTGAAAATACGAGGAGCATGAAAAGGTCTGAGAAATACGAGGAGCATGAAAACGTGTGAAAAATAGGAGGAGCATGAAAAGGTGTGAAAAATATGGGGAGCACGAAAAGGTGTGAAAAATTCGAGGAGCATGAAAAGATGTTAAAAATATGAAGAGCACGAAAAGGTGTGAAAACTATGAGGAGCATGAAAGCATGTGAAAAATATGAAGCGCATGAAAATGTTTGAAAAATATGAAGGGCATGAAAAGGTGTGAAAAATACGAGGAGCATGAAGACGTGTGAAAAATACGAGGAGCATGAAAAGGTGTGAAAAATACAAAGGGAAAGAAAAGGCGTGAAAAATACGAGGAGCATGAAAAGGTATGAAAAATACATGGAGCATGAAAAGGTGTGAGAAATACGAGGAGAATGAAAAGGTCTGCAAAATATGAGCAGCATGAAAAGGTCTGAAAAATATGAAGAGCCTGAAAAGGTGTAAAAAATATGAAGAGCATGAAAAGTTCTCGAAAAATATGAAGAGCACGAAAACGTGTGAAAAATACGAGGAGCATGAAAAGGTCTGAAAAATATGAGGAGCATGAAAAGGTCTGAAAAATATGAGGAGCATGAAAAGGTGTGAAAAATACAAGGAGCATGAAAAGGCCTGAAAAAGAGGAGGAGTATAAAAAGGTCTGAAAAATACGAGGAACATGAAAAGGTCTGGAAAATATGAAGAGCCTGATAAGGTGTGAAAAATATGAGGAGCATGAAAAGATCTGAAAAATATGAACAGCACGAAAAGTTGTGAAAAATATGAGGAGCATGAAAAGGTCTGAAAAATAATAGGAACAGGAAAAGGTGTGAAAAATATGAAGACCATGAAAAGGTGTGAAAAATATGAAGAGCCTGAAAAGGTGTGAAAAGAATGAAGAGCAGGAAATGTTGTGAAAAATAGGAAGAGCACAAAAAGGTAGAAAAATACGAGGAGCATGAAAAGGTCTGAGAAATACGAGGAGCATGAAAAGGTATGAAAAATACGAGGAGCATGTAAAGGTGTGAAAAATACGAGGAGCATGAAGCGGTGTGAAAAATACGAGGAGCATGAAATGGTGTGAAAAATACGAAGGGCAAGAAAAGGTGTGAAAAATTCGAGGAGCATGAAAAGATGTGAAAAATATGAAGAGCACGAAAAGGTGTGAAAACTATGAGGAGCATGAAAGCATGTGAAAAATATGAAGCGCATGAAAATGTTTGAAAAATATGAAGGGCATGAAAAGGTGTGAAAAATACGAGGAGCATGAAGACGTGTGAAAAATACGAGGAGCATGAAAAGGTGTGAAAAATACAAAGGGAAAGAAAAGGCGTGAAATATACGAGGAGCATGAAAAGGTATGAAAAATACGAGGAGCATGAAAAGGTATGAAAAGTACATGGAGCATGAAAAGGTGTGAAAAATACGAGGAGAATGAAAGGGTCTGCAAAATATGAGCAGCATGAAAAGGTCTGAAAAATATGAAGAGCCTGAAAAGGTGTAAAAAATATGAAGAGCATGAAAAGTTCTGAAAAATATGAAGAGCACGAAAACGTGTGAAAAATATGAGGAGCATGAAAAGGTCTGAAAAATATGAAGAGCATGAAAAGGTCTGAAAAATATGAGGAGCATGAAAAGGTGTGAAAAATACGAGGAGCATGAAACGGTCTGAAAAATATGAGGAGCATGAAAAGGTCTGAATAATATGAGGAGCATGAAAAGGTGTGAAAAATACGAGGAGCATGAAAAGGCCTGAAAAAGAGGAGGAGTATAAAAAGGTCTGAAAAATACGAGGAACATGAAAAGGTCTGGAAAATATGAAGAGCCTGATAAGGTGTGAAAAATATGAGGAACATGAAAAGATCTGAAAAATATGAACAGCACGAAAAGTTGTGAAAAATATGAGGAGCATGAAAAGGTCTGAAAAATAATAGGAACAGGAAAAGGTGTGAAAAATATGAAGACCATGAAAAGGTGTGAAAAATATGAAGAGCCTGAAAAGGTGTGAAAAGAATGAAGAGCAGGAAATGTTGTGAAAAATAGGAAGAGCACAAAAAGGTAGAAAAATATGAGGAGCATGAAAAGGTCTGAGAAATACGAGGAGCATGAAAAGGTATGAAAAATACGAGGAGCATGTAAAGGTGTGAAAAATACGAGGAGCATGAAGCGGTGTGAAAAATACGAGGAGCATGAAATGGTGTGAAAAATACGAAGGGCAAGAAAAGGCGTGAAAAATACGAGGAGCATGAAAATGTGTAAAAAATACGTGGAGCATGAAAAGGCATGAAAAATACGAGGAGCATCAAAAGGTGTGAAAAATGCAAGGAGCATGAAAAGGAGTGAAAAATACGAGGAGCATGAAAAGGTGTGAAAAATATGCAGAGCATGAAAAGGTCGGAAAAATTTGAAGAGCCCGAAAAGGTGTGAAAAATATGAAGAGCATGAAAAGGTTTGAGAAATACGAGGAGCATGAAAAGGTGTGAAAAATATGAGGAGCACGAAAAGTTGTGAAAAATCCGAGGAGCATGGAAAGTTGTGAAAAATTAGAGGAGCCTGAAAAGGTCTGAAAATTACGAGGAGCATGAAAATATGTGAAAAATACAAGGAGGATGAAAAGGTGTGAAAAATATGAAGAGCACGAAAAGGTGTGAAAAATATGAGGAGCATGTCAAGGTATGAAAAATATGAGGAGCATGATTCTGGATGAAAAATATGAGGAGTATGAAATGGTGTGAAAAATATGAAGAGCATAAAAGGTGAGAAAAATATGAGGAGCATGAAAAGTTGTGAAAAATATGCGGAGCATGAAACGGTCTGAAAAAAATGAGGAGCATGAAAAGGTCTGAAATATAGGAGGACCATCAAAAGGTCTGAAAAATATGAGGAGCATGAAAAGGTGTTAGAAATATTAGGAGCATGAAAAGCTGTGAAAAATACGAGGAGCATGAAAAGGTGTGACAAATACGAAGAGTTTGAAAACTTGTGAAAAATACGAGGAGCATGAAAGGGTCTGGAAAATACGAGGAGCCTGAAATGTTCTGAAAAATCCGAAGCGCATGAAAAGATGTGAAAAAAACGAGGAGCATGAAAAGGTGTGAAAAAAACAAAGAGCATGAAAAGGAGTGAAAAATACGAAGAGCATGAAAAGGGGTGAAAAATACGAGGAGAATGAAAATGTGTGAAAAATACGAGGAGCATGAAAAGGTGTGAAAAATACGAGCGCATGAAAAGGTCTGGAAAATACGAGGAGCATGAAATGGTCTGAAAAATACGAGGAGCCTGAAAAGGTCTGAAAAATACAAGGAACATGAAAAGGCCTGAAATATAGGAGGAGCATGAAAAGGTTTGAAAAATACGAGGAGCAAAACACGGTCAAAAAAATACGAGGAGCATGAAAAGGTCTGAAAAATATGTAGAGTATGAAAAGGTGTCAAAAACATGAGGAGCATGAAAAGATGTCCAAAATATGAGGAGCATGAAAAGCTGTCAAAAATATGAGGAGCATGTAAAGGTGTGAAAAATATGAGGAGAATGAAACGGTCTGAAAAATAGGAGCAGCATGAAACAGTGTGAAAAATAAGAGGAGCATGAAATGGTGTGAAAAAATGAGGAGCATGAAAAGATCTGAAAATTAAGAGGAGCATGTAAAGGTCTGAAAAATACGAGGAGCATGAAAAGCTCTGAAAAAAACGAGGAGCTAGAAAAGGTCTGAAATATACGAGGAGCAAGAAAAGGTCTGAAAAATATGAAGAGCATGAAAAGGTGTCAAAAATACAAGGAGCATGAAAAGGTGAGAAAAACACGAAGAGCTGGAAAAGGTGTGAAAAACACGAAGAGCATGAAAAGCTTTGAAAAATATCAAAAGCATGAAAAGGTCTGAAAAATATGAAGAGCATAATAAGGTGTCAAAAATATGAGGAGCATTAAAAGCTGTTGAAAATATGAGAAGCATGTAACGGTGTGAAAAATATGAGAAGCATGAAACTGCATGAAAAATTAGAGGAGGATGAAACGGTGTGAAAAATATGAAGAGCATGAAAAGGTGTGAAAAATATGAGGAGCATGAAACAGTCTGAAAAACACGAGATCATGAAACGGAGTGAAAAACACGAAGAGCATGGAAAGCTGTGAAAAATATCAAGATCATGAAAAGGTCTGAAAAATATGAAGAGTATGAAAACGTGTCAAAAATATGAAGAGCATGAAAAGGTGTGAAAAATACGAAGAGCTTGAAAAGGTGTGACAAATACGAAGAGCATGTAAATTTGTGAAATATACGAGGAGCATGAAAAGGTCTGAAAAATACGAGAAGCATGAAATGGTCTGAAAAATACGAGGAGCATGAAAAGGTGTCAAAAATGTGAGGAGCATGAAAAGGTGTGAAAAATATGAAAAACATGAAAAGCTGTGAAAAATATGAGGATCATGAAACAGTCTGAAAAACACGAGATCATGAAACAGAGTGAAAAACACGAAGAGTATGGAAAGCTGTGAAAAATATCAAGAGCATGAAAATGTCTGAAAAATATGAAGAGCATGAAAAAGTGTCAAAAATATGAAGAGCAATGAAAAGGTGTGAAAAATACGAGGAGCATCAAAAGGTCTGAAAAATACGAGGAACATGAAACGGTCTGAAAAATACGAGGAGCATGAAAAGGTCTGGAAAATACGAGGAGCATGAAATGGTCTGAAAAATACGAGGAGCCTGAAAAGGTCTGAAAAATACAAGGAACATGAAAAGGCCTGAAATATAGGAGGAGCATGAAAAGGTTTGAAAAATACGAGGAGCAAAACACGGTCAAAAAAATATGAGGAGCATGAAAAGGTCTGAAAAATATGTAGAGTATGAAAAGGTGTCAAAAACATGAGGAGCATGAAAAGATGTCCAAAATATGAGGAGCATGAAAAGCTGTCAAAAATATGAGGAGCATGTAAAGGTGTGAAAAATATGAGGAGAATGAAACGGTCTGAAAAATAGGAGCAGCATGAAACAGTGTGAAAAATAAGAGGAGCATGAAATGGTGTGAAAAAATGAGGAGCATGAAAAGATCTGAAAATTAAGAGGAGCATGTAAAGGTCTGAAAAATACGAGGAGCATGAAAAGCTCTGAAGAAAACGAGGAGCTAGAAAAGGTCTGAAATATACGAGGAGCAAGAAAAGGTCTGAAAAATATGAAGAGCATGAAAAGGTGTCAAAAATACAAGGAGCATGAAAAGGTGAGAAAAACACGAAGAGCTGGAAAAGGTGTGAAAAACACGAAGAGCATGAAAAGCTTTGAAAAATATCAAAAGCATGAAAAGGTCTGAAAAATATGAAGAGCATAATAAGGTGTCAAAAATATGAGGAGCATTAAAAGCTGTTGAAAATATGAGAAGCATGTAACGGTGTGAAAAATATGAGGAGCATGAAACTGCATGAAAAATTAGAGGAGGATGAAACGGTGTGAAAAATATGAAGAGCATGAAAAGGTGTGAAAAATATGAGGAGCATGAAACAGTCTGAAAAACACGAGATCATGAAACGGAGTGAAAAACACGAAGAGCATGGAAAGCTGTGAAAAATATCAAGATCATGAAAAGGTCTGAAAAATATGAAGAGTATGAAAACGTGTCAAAAATATGAAGAGCATGAAAAGGTGTGAAAAATACGAAGAGCTTGAAAAGGTGTGACAAATACGAAGAGCATGTAAATTTGTGAAATATACGAGGAGCATGAAAAGGTCTGAAAAATACGAGGAGCATGAAATGGTCTGAAAAATACGAGGAGCATGAAAAGGTGTCAAAAATGTGAGGAGCATGAAAAGGTGTGAAAAATATGAAAAACATGAAAAGCTGTGAAAAATATGAGGATCATGAAACAGTCTGAAAAACACGAGATCATGAAACAGAGTGAAAAACACGAAGAGTATGGAAAGCTGTGAAAAATATCAAGAGCATGAAAATGTCTGAAAAATATGAAGAGCATGAAAAAGTGTCAAAAATATGAAGAGCAATGAAAAGGTGTGAAAAATACGAGGAGCATCAAAAGGTCTGAAAAATACGAGGAACATGAAACGGTCTGAAAAATACGAGGAGCATGAAAAGGTCTGGAAAATACGAGGAGCATGAAATGGTCTGAAAAATACGAGGAGCCTGAAAAGGTCTGAAAAATACAAGGAACATGAAAAGGCCTGAAATATAGGAGGAGCATGAAAAGGTTTGAAAAATACGAGGAGCAAAACACGGTCAAAAAAATACGAGGAGCATGAAAAGGTCTGAAAAATATGTAGAGTATGAAAAGGTGTCAAAAACATGAGGAGCATGAAAAGATGTCCAAAATATGAGGAGCATGAAAAGCTGTCAAAAATATGAGGAGCATGTAAAGGTGTGAAAAATATGAGGAGAATGAAACGGTCTGAAAAATAGGAGCAGCATGAAACAGTGTGAAAAATAAGAGGAGCATGAAATGGTGTGAAAAAATGAGGAG
This sequence comes from Cervus canadensis, assembly GCF_019320065.1. NCBI lineage: Eukaryota > Metazoa > Chordata > Mammalia > Artiodactyla > Cervidae > Cervus > Cervus canadensis. The sequence continues at coordinate 10,086,799 of NC_057395.1, read as the reverse complement.
CATGAAAAGATCTGAAAATTAAGAGGAGCATGTAAAGGTCTGAAAAATACGAGGAGCATGAAAAGCTCTGAAAAAAACGAGGAGCTAGAAAAGGTCTGAAATATACGAGGAGCAAGAAAAGGTCTGAAAAATATGAAGAGCATGAAAAGGTGTCAAAAATACAAGGAGCATGAAAAGGTGAGAAAAACACGAAGAGCTGGAAAAGGTGTGAAAAACACGAAGAGCATGAAAAGCTTTGAAAAATATCAAAAGCATGAAAAGGTCTGAAAAATATGAAGAGCATAATAAGGTGTCAAAAATATGAGGAGCATTAAAAGCTGTTGAAAATATGAGAAGCATGTAACGGTGTGAAAAATATGAGAAGCATGAAACTGCATGAAAAATTAGAGGAGGATGAAACGGTGTGAAAAATATGAAGAGCATGAAAAGGTGTGAAAAATATGAGGAGCATGAAACAGTCTGAAAACACGAAGATCATGAAACGGAGTGAAAACACGAAAGAGCTGGAAAGCCTGTGAAAATATCAAGAATCGATGAAAGAGGTCTGAAAAATATGAAGAGTATGAAAACGTGTCAAAAAATATGAAGAGCATGAAAAGGTGTGAAAAATAAACGAAGAAGCTTGAAAAGGTGTGACAAATACGAAGAGCATGTTAAATTTTGGAATATAAGGAGCATGAAAAGGTCTGAAAAATACGAGGAGCATGAAATGGTCTGAAATACGAGGAGCCATGAAAAGGTTCAAAAATGTGAGCATGAAAAGGTGTGAAAAATATGAAAAACTGAAAAGCTTGTGAAAAATATGAGGATCATGCGAAACGTCTGAAAAACACGAGATCATGAAATGCAGTGAACAACACGAAGAGCATAGAAAGCTGTGAAAAATATCAAGAGCATGAAAAGGTCTGAAAAATATGAAAAGCATGAAAATGTGTCAAAAATATGAAGAGCATGAAAAGGTGTGAAAAATACGAAGAGCTTGAAAAGGTGTGACAAATACGAAAAGCATCTAAAGTTCTGAAAAATACGAGGAGCATGAAAAGGTCCGAAAAATACGAGGAGCATGAAGACGTCTGAAAAATATGACGAGCATGAAAAGGTCTGAAAAATACAGGAACAATGAAAAGGCCTGAAATATAGGAGGAGCATGAAAAGGTTTGAAAAATACGAGGAGCAAAACACGGTCAAAAAAATACGAGGAGCATGAAAAGGTCTGAAAAATATGTAGAGTATGAAAAGGTGTCAAAAACATGAGGAGCATGAAAAGATGTCCAAAATATGAGGAGCATGAAAAGCTGTCAAAAATATGAGGAGCATGTAAAGGTGTGAAAAATATGAGGAGAATGAAACGGTCTGAAAAATAGGAGCAGCATGAAACAGTGTGAAAAATAAGAGGAGCATGAAATGGTGTGAAAAAATGAGGAGCATGAAAAGATCTGAAAATTAAGAGGAGCATGTAAAGGTCTGAAAAATACGAGGAGCATGAAAAGCTCTGAAAAAAACGAGGAGCTAGAAAAGGTCTGAAATATACGAGGAGCAAGAAAAGGTCTGAAAAATATGAAGAGCATGAAAAGGTGTCAAAAATACAAGGAGCATGAAAAGGTGAGAAAAACACGAAGAGCTGGAAAAGGTGTGAAAAACACGAAGAGCATGAAAAGCTTTGAAAAATATCAAAAGCATGAAAAGGTCTGAAAAATATGAAGAGCATAATAAGGTGTCAAAAATATGAGGAGCATTAAAAGCTGTTGAAAATATGAGAAGCATGTAACGGTGTGAAAAATATGAGGAGCATGAAACTGCATGAAAAATTAGAGGAGGATGAAACGGTGTGAAAAATATGAAGAGCATGAAAAGGTGTGAAAAATATGAGGAGCATGAAACAGTCTGAAAAACACGAGATCATGAAATGGAGTGAAAAACACGAAGAGCATGGAAAGCTGTGAAAAATATCAAGATCATGAAAAGGTCTGAAAAATATGAAGAGTATGAAAACGTGTCAAAAATATGAAGAGCATGAAAAGGTGTGAAAAATACGAAGAGCTTGAAAAGGTGTGACAAATACGAAGAGCATGTAAATTTGTGAAATATACGAGGAGCATGAAAAGGTCTGAAAAATACGAGGAGCATGAAATGGTCTGAAAAATACGAGGAGCATGAAAAGGTGTCAAAAATGTGGGGAGCATGAAAAGGTGTGAAAAATATGAAAAACATGAAAAGCTGTGAAAAATATGAGGATCATGAAACAGTCTGAAAAACACGAGATCATGAAACAGAGTGAAAAACACGAAGAGTATGGAAAGCTGTGAAAAATATCAAGAGCATGAAAATGTCTGAAAAATATGAAGAGCATGAAAAAGTGTCAAAAATATGAAGAGCAATGAAAAGGTGTGAAAAATACGAGGAGCATCAAAAGGTCTGAAAAATACGAGGAACATGAAACGGTCTGAAAAATACGAGGAGCATGAAAAGGTCTGAAAAACACGAAGAGCATGAAAAGGTGTGAAAATATCAAGAGCTTGAAAAGGTGTGAAAAATATGAGGAGAATGAAACGGTCGGAAATATTCGAGAGCATGAAAGGTGTGAAAAAAAAAGAGCATGAAAAGGTGTGAAAAATACGAGGAACATGCAAAGGTGTGAAATATACAAGGAGCATGAAGAGGTGTGAAAAATACGAGGAGCATGAAAAGGTCTGAGACATAGGAGGAGCATAAAAATGTCTGAAAAATACGAGGAGTAGGAAAAGGTGTTAAGAATACGAGGAGTATAAAAAGGTGTGAAAATTATGAAGAGCATGAAAAGGCCTGAAAAATAGTCAGAGGAAAAGAAGGTCTGAAAAAAACGAGGAGCATAAAAAGGTCTGAAAAATACGAAGATCACAAAAAGGTGTTAAAAATAGGAGGAGCACGAAAAGGTGTGAAAAATACGAGGAGCCTGCAAAAGTGTGAAACATACGAGTAGCATGAAGAGGTGTGAAAAATCCGAGGAGCATGAAAAGGTCTGAAAAATATGAAGATCACAAAAAGGTGTTAAAAATAGGAGGAGCACGAAAAGGTGTGAAAAATATGAAGAGCATGACAAGGTCTGAAAAATATGAAGAGCACGAAAAGCTGTGAAAAATATGAAGAGCATGAAAAGGTCTGAAATTTACGAGGAGCATGAAAAGGTGTGAAAAATAAGAGGAGCACGAAAAGTGTTGAAAAATACGAGGAGCGTGAAAAGGTGTGAAAAATACGAGGAGCATGAAATGGTCTGAGAAATACGAGGAGCATGAAAAAGTCTGAAAATACGAGGAGCACGAAAAGGTCTGAAAAATATGAAGAGCATGAAAACGTCTGAAAAATATGAGGAGCATGAAAAGGTCTGAAAAACAATAAGAGCCCGAAAAGGTGTGAAAAATAGAAGGAGCATGAAAAGTGTGAAAAATACGAGGAGCTGGAAAGGTGTGAAAAATATGAAGAGCACGAAAAGGTGTGAAAAATACGAGGAGCATGAAAAAGTCTGAAAAATATGAAGAGCCTGAAAAGGTGTGAAAAATATGAAGAGAATGAAAAGGTCTGAAAATTATGAAGAGCAGGAAAAGGTGTGAAAAATATGAAGAGCCCGAAAAGGTCTGAAATATATGAGGACCACGAACATGTGTGAAAAATACGAAAAACACAAAAATGTGTGAAAAATACGAGGAGACTGCTAACGTGTGAAAAATACGAGTAGCATGAAAAGGTGTGAAAAATACGAGCAGCATGAAAATGTGTGAATAATAAGAGGAGCATGAAAAGGTGTGAAAAATATGAGGAGCATGAAAAGGTGTGAAAAATATGACGAGCATGAAAAGGTGTGAAAAATATTAAGAACACGAAAAAGGTGTGAAAAATATGAAGAACATGAAAAGGTCTGAAAAATAGGAAGAGCACGAAAATGTGTGAAATAATGAAGAGCACAAAACGGTCTGAAAAATATGAGGACCACGAAAAGGTGTGAAAAATATGAGGAGCATGAAAAGGTGTGAAAAATATGAGGAGCATGAAAAGGTGTGAAAAATATGACGAGCATGAAAAGGTGTGAAAAATATTAAGAACACGAAAAAGGTGTGAAAAATATGAAGAACATGAAAAGGTCTGAAAAATAGGAAGAGCACGAAAATGTGTGAAATAATGAAGAGCACAAAACGGTCTGAAAAATATGAGGACCACGAAAAGGTGTGAAAAATATGAGGAGCATGAAAAGGTGTGAAAAATATGAGGAGCATGAAAAGGTGTGAAAAATATGACGAGCATGAAAAGGTGTGAAAAATATTAAGAACACGAAAAAGGTGTGAAAAATATGAAGAACATGAAAAGGTCTGAAAAATAGGAAGAGCACGAAAATGTGTGAAATAATGAAGAGCACAAAACGGTCTGAAAAATATGAGGACCACGAAAAGGTGTGAAAAATATGAGGAGCATGAAAAGGTGTGAAAAATACGAGGGGCATGAAAAGGTGTGAAAAGTATGAAGAGCATGAAAAGGTGTGAAAAAAACGATGAGCATGAATAGGTGTGAAAAATACGAGGAGCATGAAAAGGTCTGAGAAATAGAAGGAGCATAAAAAGTCTGAAAAATATGAAGAGCATGAAAAGCCCCGAGCTCTCTGCCGGTGCAAGGGGGCAGGAACAGACGTGTGCATGTGGTTCTGCCTTGGCCTGGGAGTGTGGACCCCCTGCCTGGCCCCCAGGCTCAGGGGCAAGGGCCGGGAGAGAGCACCACCCCGAAGCGCTTTTCTCCCGGGCTTGGGAGCGTTGTGCGCGGCTGGCGGGAACAGCCGGCGAGAGTGTTTGCAAAGCGGCCTTTGGAGGCAGCCGGGGAGGTCTTCCAGCGGCAGAGGGCCGGTTGTGCTCAGAGCCCCACAGGCCAGGGGCAGGACCCAGCAGGGCCCCTGCCCCTGGCCAGCCTTGCCCAGACCTTCCTGGCCTCCGGGGGTTCTGCCCCAGCAAGGGGCAGGCTGCGGGGACTCGGTCCAGCCATGCCCGGGCGCCTCCCCAGGCTCATCCCCGCTGGTGCCTTTCCCCTTGGCCTAGGCCTCGCTTGAGGCCTCCTTGGAGAGGAGGTTGCTGGCAGGGGCTGTCTCCACACTGCAAGGTGCTGGAGCTCAGAGGGCCTCGTCAGAAGGAAGGGACCAGCAAGGGGCTGGATGCCCAAGACCTCTTTGGCCCAGCAGCCTCAGGGCAGCAGGGAGAGCAAGAGGCCCAGTGTGCCCCTAGGTCGGCTCTGCCCCTTCCCACACAGGCGGCCAGCCCAGCAGCTGCCTGACAGTCTCTGGCTCCCCCGAGCTCTCTGCGGTGCAGGGGGCAGGAACAGACGTGTGCATGTGGTTCTGCCTTGGCCTGGGAGTGTGGACCCCCTGCCTGGCCCCCAGGCTCAGGGGCAAGGGCCGGGAGAGAGCACCACCCCGAAGCGTTTTCTCCCGGGCTCGGGAGCATTGTGCGCGGCTGGCGGGAACAGCCGGCGAGAGTGCTTCCAAAGCGGCCTTTGGAGGCAGCCGGAGAGGTCATCCAGCGGGAGAGGGCCGGTTGTGCTCAGAGGCCCCACAGGACAGGGCCAGGACCCAGCAGGGCCCCTGCCCCTGGCCAGCCTTGGCCCAGGGACTTTCCTGGCCCCGGGGGTGCTGCCCCACCAAGGGGCAGGCTGTGGGGACTGGGTCCAGACATGCCCGGGCGCCTCCCCAGGCTCATCCCCGCTGGTGCCTTTCCCCTGGGCCTAGGCCTCGGTTGAGGCCTCCTTGGAGAGGAGGTTGCTGGCAGGTGCTGTCTCCACACTGCAAAGGTGCTGGAGCTCAGAGGGACTCGTCAGAGGGAAAGGACCAGCAAGGGGCTGGATGCCCAAGACCTCTTTGGCCCAGCAGCCTCAGGGCAGCAGGGAGAGCAAGAGGCCCAGTGTGCCCCTAGGTCGGCTCTGCCCCTTCCCAAACAGGCGGCCAGCCCAGCAGCTGCCTGAGAGTCTCTGGCTCCCCCGAGCTCTCTGCTGGTGCAGGGGACAGGAACAGACCTCTGCATGTGGTTCTGCCTTGGCCAGGGACTGTGGACCCCCTGCCTGGCCCCCAGGCTCAGGGGCAAGGGCCGGGAGAGAGCACCACCCCGAAGCGCTTTTTCTCCCGGGCTTGGGAGCATTGTGCGCAGCTGGCGGGAACAGCCGGCGAGAGTGCTTGCAAAGCGGCCTTTGGAGGCAGCCGGGGAGGTCTTCCAGCGGGAGAGGGCCGGTTGTGCTCAGAGGCCCCACAGGCCAGGGGCAGGACCCAAGAGGGCCCCGCCCCTGGCCAGCCTTGTCAGGACCTTTCCTGGCCTCTGGGGACTGCCCCAGCAAGGGCTGGCTGCGGGGACTGCGGTGCAGACATGCCCGGGCGCCTCCCCAGGCTCATCCCCGGCTGGTGCCTTTCCCCTGGGCCTAGGCCTCATGTTGAGGCCTCCTTGGGAGAGGAGTTGCTGGTAGGGGCTGTTCCTCCACAGTGCAAGGTGCTGGAGCTCAGAGGGCCTCGGTCAAGGGAAGGGACCAGCAAAAGGGGCTGGATGCCGCAAGACCTCTTTGGCCAAGGGCAGCCTGAGGGGCAGCAGGGAGAAGCTTAAGAGGCCCAGTGTGCCCTAGTGCGGCTCTGCCCATTCCCCACACTAGGCGGCCAAGCCGAGCAGCTGCCTGACAGACTCTGGCCTCCCCGAGCTCTCTGCCGGTGCAGGGGAGGAACAGATGTGTTGCATGTGGGCGTCAGGGGCAAGGGCCGGGAGAGAGTACCACCCCGAAGCGCTTTTCTCCCGGGCTCGGGAGCATTGTGCGCGGCTGGCGGGAACAGCCGGCGAGAGTGCTTGCAAAGCGGCCTTTGGAGGCAGCCGGGGAGGTCTTCCAGCGGGAGAGGGCCGGTTGTGCTCAGAGGCCCCACAGGCCAGGGCAGGACCCAGCAAGTCCCCTGCCCCTGGCCAGCCTTGCCCAGACCTTCCTGGCCTCCGGGGCTACTGCCCCACCAAGGGGCAGGCTGCGTGGACTGGGTCCAGACATTCCCCTGCGCCTTCCCAGGCTCATCCCCGCTGGTGCCTTTCCCCTGGGCCTAGGCCTCGGTTGAGGCCTCCTTGGAGAGGAAGTTGCTGGCAGGGGCTCTCTCCACACTGCAAGGTGCTGGAGCTCAGAGGGCTTCGTCAGAGGGAAGGGACCAGCAAGGGGCTGGATGCCCAAGACCTCTTTGGCCCAGCAGCCTCAGGGCAGCAGGGAGAGCAAGAGGCCCAGTGTGCCCCTAGGTCGGCTCTGCCCCTTCCCACACAGGCGGCCAGTCCAGCAGCTGCCTGACAGTCTCTGGCTCCCCCGAGCTCTCTGCCGGTGCAGGGGGCAGGAACAGACGTGTGCATGTGGTTCTGCCTTGGCTGGGAGTGTGGACCCCCTGCCTGGCCCCCAGGCTCAGGGGCAAGGGCCGGGAGAGAGCACCACCCCGAAGCGCTTTTCTCCCGGGCTTGGGAGCGTTGTGCGCGGCTGGCGGGAACAGCCGGCGAGAGTGCTTGCAAAGCGGCCTTTGGAGGCAGCCGGGGAGGTCTTCCAGCGGGAGAGGGCCGGTTGTGCTCAGAGGCCCCACAGCACAGGGGCAGGACCCAGCAGGGCCCCTGCCCCTGGCCAGCCTTGCCCAGACCTTCCTGGCCTCTGGGGGTACTGCCCCAGCAAGGGGCAGGCTGCGGGGACTGGGTCCAGACATGCCCGGGCGCCTCCCCAGGCGCATCCCCGCTGGTGCCTTTCCCCTGGGCCTAGGCCTCGGTTGAGGCCTCCTTGGAGAGGAGGTTGCTGGCAGGGGCTCTCTCCACACTGCAAGGTGCTGGAGCTCAGAGGGCTTCGTCAGAGGGAAGGAACAGCAAGGGGCTGGATGCCCAAGACCTCTTTGGCCCAGCAGCCTCAGGGCAGCAGGGAGAGCAAAGAGGCCCAGTGTGCCCCTAGGTCGGCTCTGCCCCTTCCCACACAGGCGGCCAGCCCAGCAGCTGCCTGACAGACTCTGGCTCCCCCGAGCTCTCTGCCGGTGTAGGGGGCAGGAACAGACGTGTGCATGTGGTTCTGCCTTGGCCTGGGAGTGTGGACCCCCTGCCTGGCCCTCAGGCTCAGGGGGAAGGGCCGGGAGAGAGCACCACCCCGAAGCGCTTTTCTCCCGGACTTCGGAGCATTGTGCGCAGCTGGCGGGAACAGCCGGCGAGAGTGCTTGCAAAGCGGCCTTTTGAGGCAGCCGGGGAGGTCTTCCAGCGGGAGAGGGCCGGTTGTGCTCAGAGGCCCCACAGGCCAGGGGCAGGACCCAGCAAGTCCCCTTCCCCTGGCCAGCCTTGCCCAGACCTTCCTGGCCTCCGGGGCTACTGCCCCACCAAGGGGCAGGCTGCGGGGACTGGGTCCAGACATGCCCGGGCACCTCCCCAGGCTCATCCCCGCTGGTGCCTTTCCCCTGGGCCTAGGCCTCGGTTGAGGCCTCCTTGGAGAGGAGGTTGCTGGCAGGGGCTCTCTCCACACTGCAAGGTGCTGGAGCTCAGAGGGCTTCGTCAGAGGGAAGGGACCAGCAAGGGGCTGGATGCCCAAGACCTCTTTGGCCCAGCAGCCTCAGGGCAGCAGGGAGAGCAAGAGGCCCACTGAGCCTGTAGGTCGGCTCTGCCCCTTCCCACACGGGCGGCCAGCCCAGCAGCTGCCTGACAGACTCTGGCTCCCCCGAGCTCTCTGCCGGTGCAGGGGGCAGGAACAGACGTGTGCATGTGGTTCTGCCTTAGCCTGGGTGTGTGGACCCCCTGCCTGGACCCCAGGCTCAGGAGCAAGGGCCGGGAGAGAGCACCACCCCGAAGCGCTTTTCTCCCGGGCCTTGGAGCATTGTGCGCGGCTGGCGGAACAGCCGGCGAGAGTGCTTGCAAAAGCGGCCTTTTTGGAGGCGCCCGGGGAGTCTTTCCAGCCGGGAGGAGGGCCCGGTTTGTGCCAGAGGCCCCACAGGCCAGGGGCAGGCCCCAGCAGGGCCCCTGCCCCTGGCCAGCCTTGCCCAGACCTTCCTGGCCTCCGGGGGTGCTGCCCCAGGAAGGGGCAGGCTGCGGGGACTGGGTCCAGACATGCCCGAGCGCCTCCCCAGGCTCATCCCCGCTGGTGCCTTTCCACTGGGCCTAGGCCTCGGTTGAGGCCTCCTTGGAGAGGAGGTTGCTGCCAGGGCCTGTCTCCACACTGCAAGGTGCTGGAGCTCAGAGGGCCTCGTCAGAGGGAAGCGACCAGGAACGAATTGGATGCCCAAGACCTCTTTGGCCCAGCAGCCTCAGGGCAGCAGGGAGAGCAAGAGGCCCAGTGTGCCCCTAGGTGGGCTCTGCCCCTTCCCACACAGGCGGCCAGCCCAGCAGCTGCCTGACAGACTCTGGCTCCCCCGAGCTCTCTGCCGGTGCAGGGGGCAGGAACAGACGTGTGCATGTGGTTCTGCCTTGGCCTGGGAGTGTGGACCCCCTGCCTGGCCCCCAGGCTCAGGGGCAAGGGCCGGGAGAGAGCACCACCCCGAAGCGCTTTTCTCCCGGGCTTGGGAGCATTGTGCGCAGCTGGCGGGAACAGCCGGCGAGAGTGCTTGCAAAGCGGCCTTGGAGGCAGCCGGGGAGGACTTCCAGCGTGAGAGGGCAGATGCCAGGGACTCTGGGAGGTGATGGGCATGCAAGTAACAAAACCCAGTTGCTCTGTCTTCAGGGAATTTACCATCTAAACAAGGAAACCAACAGGAAACAGGTCACTTTAACTACATCCAGGATATCTTAGAACAGACGTATTCAATGAGTCAACTGCCACTTATATGTATTAATGCACACTCCATTTCCAGGAAATTATCTGCAACCTTTAAGGTTACCTTAGAAGGGAATAGGTTTCTCTGTATGCCATACACAGGTTATCTTATTGTAATATACTCCTGCAAACAGCATGGGGGAAAACAGTACAACTCAAAACATCTTTAATGCGATGTTTCTTGTCTTTTAATCAACTATATGAGGTTTTGGTTAAAAGACAGACTTCAAGAAATGAGAACCCTCTTTTCCCTTCCTTTCCAGAAAAGGAAAAAGAAATGAGATAGAACTCCATAAACCACCATCATTCATTCATCATTCTATTCTTGAATTGAAACGCATCTTGGACTGTCTTATTGGAAGCCAAAGTAGGTTTGAATCAAAGACTAGAGAAATGTGAGAGAATATGCCCTCATGACGGCACCTGAATGTTCATTTTAATATGCAGTAATTTAGCACTTTGTATTTGCACTCACTGAGATTTGAGTAAATTCCAACCCATGCCTTTTAGAGGCTTCCCTGACAGCTCAGAGATAAAGAATCCACCTACCAATGCAGGAGATACAGGTTTGATCCCTGGGTCAGGAAGATCCCCTGGAGAAGGAAATGGAAACCCACTCCAGTATTCTTGCCTGGGAAATCCCATGGACAAAGGAGCTTGGCAGGCTACAGTCCATGGGGTCACAAAAGAGTTGGACACAACTTAGTAACTAATCAACAACAAATGCTTTTCAGAGCCATACAATCTAGTGCTGGAAACAGTAAGCAAAGAAGCACTTTCGTTAAAGGAGTTACCTGCTGTTATGACATCTCAGAAAAGACATTGGCACCCCACTCCAGTACTCTTGCCTGGAAAATCCCATGGACGGAGGAGCCTGGTAGGCTGCAGTCCATGGGGTCGCGAAGAGTCGGACACGACTGAGCGACTTCACTTTCAGTTTTCACTTTCATGCGCTGGAGAAGGAAATGGCAACCCACTCCAGTGTTCTTGCCTGGAGAATCCCAGGGACTGGGGAGCCTGGTGGGCTGCCGTCTATGGGGTCGCACAGAGTCGGACACGACTGAAGTGACTTAGCAGCAGCAGCAGCAGCATGACATCTAGGTGTCTGTGCTTTAAAACAATGCCTGTACCCAATCAAAAAATGGGCCAAAGAACTAAACAGACATTTCTCCAAAGAAGACATACAGATGGCTAACAAACACATGAAAAGATGCTCAACATCACTCATTATTAGAGAAATGCAAATCAAAACCACAATGAGGTACCATTACATATAGCATTATGCAGCCACGATATGCTGGAGCGACATTTAAGCTAGGACAGATTATTGACAGAGGAAATTTAGTCAGAGATCCTCGAGAAAGACTATTATGTTGGGGGAAACTCAACTTTGAGTCATGTAGGATTAAAATCCTACGACAAAAAGTCTCTAATCTGCTCACACTACAGTGAGAAATGCAGCTTTGTAGCTTGTGAGACATTTCTGATGATCCCTCCCTATGGATGAAAGGTTAGCCAGATGCTCAGATTTTGTTTACTTCAGCTGATTTCCATTCTAAAGTAAAGAAGCCTGAGATGATTCGTTTTAAAGTGAACCATGTTGATCTCTAACCTCCTCTTGTTCAGGAAGCACATGAAAAACAGCTGGAAGCAACAGAAGAGCAGGTGGAGGAGGTGGAGATGACTTTGAAGAACATGGAAGTGCTCCTCCAAGAGAAAGTAGGTGAGCTGAAGGAACAGGTGAGTGATGCACGCCGCATTTGGGCGACTGGGTAACTAATGAGGGAGACAGGACCCAAGAGAACCCTGTGTCCTGCGGAAGTGCTGAGGAGGGGAGAGGAGGGCAGGGAGAGAGGGGAGAGAGAGGCCTTGCTGTCCTGTGAGGTCTGCTTGGTGCTCTGGGAAGTGAAATGTGAGCATCTGTGGAGATACTTCTCTCACACAGGGACCAAATGTGGTTTATCTGGAGCGCCCTGGGCCGCGGGTCCCCAGTTCTAGTCTCTCTGTGCAGGCTGCCCGCTCCAGACCCCCACTCCTCATCTGTGAAGCCCCTGCCCTGCCTGCACCGCCACCCTCCAGCCTTGTCTGTCCCCAGGTCCTCACTTTCCTTCCCGGCCGTCCGGCTCTTGGTGAATCCACTACCCTCCAGTCACTCTTGGCAAAACCTCAACCCCAAGTAAATCTTAAGGCTCCTACATGCCAGGGGTACATCCTCAGAGTAGATAGTGGCTTCTCTGGTGGCCTCGAGATTCTGCAGGACCTAGCCCCTTCCCCTTGGGCCCTTGCCCAGCCGGCGTGGCAGCTCTGCCTTCCTCATGGGCCTCCTGGCCGTTCCTGTCACCCCCGCATGTGGGGGCCTTTGCCTGGGAGGTTTACCCAGGCAGCCTCCCCCACGTCCCCCATGCTCCTCTCAGGGCTGTCTGTTCACCTCAGACTCACCGTGTGTCTCCCGCCCGGGTTCTCTGAACACACCAGCTGACGCTGCGTGCTCTGCTGGCTCCTCCCGTTAGAACACGTGCCTGTGGGAGCAGGGCCGCGGCCGGGCAGCACTTGGCCCGCAGAGCTGCTCAGTAGCTACTTGAGTGAGTGAACTCAGCGCGGACTGTCAAAGCCCAAAGCCGGGACCCCTGCGTCTTTGCATCTTGACCGTGTGTCCTGTGTCCCCATCGCTGGAGCCCCTGTCGGTGTCGTGTGGGCGGCACCCAAGGAGCCTCAGCGCGTCCTGCTGACATGGTGGGCCTGCAGAGCCCGCTGAGATAAGCCAAACAGTTTGGGTGCTCCTGACAGTTTCCTCGTTGTCTTTTGGAGGCCTCCAGATTTGGGTCTTCTTGTCTTCATTTCGTGGTAACCCAGTTTGTACAAAGGTGGCTTAAATTTTCTCTACCACATAGTTCGTCAGTTTCCTCTCTCATGCCAGGATAACAAAACCTGTCATTGCATCCAACATGTCTCTGATTTGTAAGGTTCCCCAAGCTAGTCTGAACGCGTGTGGAGGAATAGGAAGGGAGAGCTGGTGGCGTGGCTTGGCTGCGTGAGACGTACAGTACACTGTGGCTTTCTCCCCTCTCCAGTTTGAAAAGAGCACAGGATCTGATCTGCTGCTCAAGGAGCTCTATGTGGAAAATGCCCACCTGACAAAAGCGCTTCAAGTCACTGAGGAGAAGCAACGAGGCACTGAGAAAAAGTCCCGATTCTTGGACGGAAAAGTTAGAACTCTCAGCAAACTCCTCAGCAAGATTGCTGAAGCTTCCCTCGCTGTTTAGACTGCTTTTCTTCCTGGCGTTCATTTTGAAGGAACGTCTATTAAAGTAAACCACTGTGACACCGTAACTTATTGTGGCTCACTGGCTGTACACCCCTGGATAAATGAGGATTGTGATTCTGTTTACCCCACAAGCATTTAATGAAGGGTTGTGTGCCAAATGCCTGGGAAACATGTTGGAGAGGACTATTTTTTTTTTTTTAGTGGTCCTTGGGTAACTTCCAGAGTTACATTCCGAATTTTGCTACTGAAAAACAAACCAGATTATGGGGTTCTCAGCAAGGTAAATGGTAAAATAAAGCAATTTTAATCTTGCACTTCTGACCTTGGCTACAGAGATTAAAATGTGAAGTCAGGGCTCTGTAGTTTTACCATTGCACTGTTAGTTCTATGGGTTTAGTCTCTGGCATTCTCGATGGTGGATCGGTGTAGACACTCCAGAAACGCTACACTTTCTGTGACTTTCAACTAGCGATAAGGGATAGAGGAAGGAAGCCTTTTTGTCAGGGCCTGTTCCACCACGAGGGAGGTCTAGACAGTGCTGGTGTTTCAGAGCTGTGGACTCAGGGAGGATGGTATCGTATCCATTGTGAATGCAATCTTTTCCTCACTGAAATGTCATCACACTGCAAAGTGTATTATATGTTAAAAACCAGGAAAAAAGTACAGTTTTATATTCAAGATATACATAAATTATGATCATTTGGTTGATCAGAATTAACTACTGTAATATGAATTTACTGTATCTGCAATAAAATCCTTTTCTATTAAAATAGATTAACTTCTAAATATTTTTTAAACTAAAATATTTCAAACATATAGAAAAATAGTTCTATAGGAAACATTCATATGTATTACATAAACATGCAGATGTGTTAAGAACATTGTTACAACATCTTGGACAGAAGCCCAGTCCCTGTTCTACTGCAGCCAACCTCTTTTCCCTTCCTGGTGGCAACCGCTCTCCTGAGGCTGCTGCAAGCCCCCTCCCCTCCATCTGTCTGCACATTTACCGTACGTGCTTGAATGAGAAAAACCTTAAGCCACTGGAAGAGATGGAAAGCTCAGATCTGGGGTAGGAAGACTCAACAACATAATGTGGACTCTTCTCTCCATGCACCTATGGTTGCTCAACCTATGACAAAGAGGCAAGGATGGACAGTGCGGAAAACCCTCTTCAATAAGTGGAGCTGGGAAATCTGGACAGATCCATAAAAGAATGAAATTGGAACATTCTCTGATACCATACAGCAAAGTATACTAGAAATGCATCAAAGGCCTACATGGAAACTTTTAGAGGAAAACATAGGCCGAACACTCTTTGAGGGAATTCTCTGGCAGTCTAAGGGTTAAGACTCGGCACTTTCACTGCTGTGGGCCTGAGTTCGATCCCTGGTCAGGGAACTAAGATCCCATAAGTCGCATGGCACAGCCAAAAAAAAAGCACTCTGACATAAATTGCAGAAATATCCTTTTTGATCCATGTCTTAGAGTACCGAAAATAAAAACAAAAATAAACACATGGGAGTTAATTATACTTAAAAGCTTTTGCACACCAAAGGAAACAATAAACCAAACAAAAATCTAACAAGGACAAAATATTTGCAAAGGAAGCAACTGACAAGGGATTAATCTTCAAAATATGCAAATAGCTCTTGTAGCTCTATGTCAAAAAAAACACACAAAAACCAAAAACCCAGTTTCAAAATTGGCAAAACAAATAAAAAATAGAAATGGGCAGAAGACCGTGATAGACAGCTCTCCAGAGAAGACATACAGATTGCCAGTAGGCACATGAAATGATGTTCAGTATCACAAATTATCAGAGAAATGCACGACAGACCTGCAATGAGGTATGACATCACACTGGTCAGAATGGCCATCATCCAAAAGTCTACAAATAATAAAGGCTGGAGAGGGTATAGAGGAAAGGAAACCCTCCTACATTATTGGTAAGACTGTAAATTGGTACAGCCACTATGGAGAACAGTATGGAAGTTCCTTAAAAAGATGAAAATATAATAGAACTACTGTATGATCCAGAAGTCCCAATCTGGGGCATATATCTGGAGAAAACTAATTCAAAAAGATACACATACTCCAGTGTTCATTCGAAACTCCCTTCCCATCCAAGGTTGCCACATACCATTGATCAGAGTGGCCCGTGCTATGCAGTAGGAAAGACGATTGAGTTTTCCACCTTGGATCCATCACTTACTGTCAGATGGCTTTGGTGAGGCTACTTAACCTTCCCTGAGGGGAGCAGCTCCTCAGCTTCTGCTGGAGGAACCAGGAGATGGGTTCCCCTCTGTCCCCTCCCCGGCAGCACATGCCTTGGCCCTGGTCCACTGGTACTTTGTCTTGTCCAGGCAGAAATGTTTAGGCCTGAGTCCTGCTCCTCTTCAGTCGAGATCCTTCATCATTAGCCTTCCTCTACTCACCATTCTGGTCAAAGCTTCTTGGTCCCTGCTTTTCCTCCTATCAGACGCTCTTTCCCCAAGTAGGCTAGATTCCCTGTTAACTCAGTTGGTAAAGAATCCACCTGCAATGCAGGAGACCCTGGTTCGATTCCTGGGTCAGGAAGATCTACTGGAGAAGGGATCGGCTACCCACTCCAGTGTTCCTGGGATTGCTTGGTGCTCAGCTGGTAAAGAATCTGCCTGCAATGCGAGGGACCTGGGTTCTATCTCTGGGTTGGAAAGGTCCCCTGGAGAAGGGAAAGGCTACCCATTCCAATATTCTGGCCTAGAGAATTCCATGGAGTGTACAGTCCATGCCTTAGCAAAGAGTCAGACACGACTGAGCGACTATCACTTTCACTTTTCATGCTTTTTATAAATGGCCTTTATTGTATTGAGGATATTTCTATTTTATTGTATTTTTTTAAAATCATGAATGGGTTGTGAATTTTTTCAAGTGTTTTTTCAGCGTAGTCTTACTTTTACTTCTTACTTGAATGTTGGTAGCATTGCTCTCTGAATCCATTTTGTCCTAAGCTTTTAGCTTTTGGGAGGTTTTTTTTTTTTAATTAATATTTGAATCTCCTTATTTCTTATTGGAGTGTTGAGTTTTTCTACTTTTTCTTGTTTTAGTCTTGACAGATTGTATGTTTTTCAGAATTTATCTAGGTTTTCCAGTTTGCAATTGTTCATCAATAATAATGGTCCCTTATGATTATGCTCCTTTACTTCTAAGGTATCTGTTGTAATGTCGCTTTCCTTTCTGTTTCTTTCAGTTTCCTCTCTTTCCTTCTTACCTTAGGTACGGGTTTATTGATATTGTTTGTTTCTTTCAAAAAATGCGTTTCCAGTTCTTGCACATGCACACTGGGCATTCTGGCACACGGGCAGTGTGTTTAGAGGCGTCACTTAGCGACGATCATTCTGGGATGCAAGATTCCAAACCGTTGAGCTTCCCAGCTGGGAGGTTGTGGCAGGCCGGCTCTGGCTTACCTCTAGTGCTCGTGTTGGGTTTAGGGGACTGCGAAGAGCCGAGGGGGAGGTGAGGTGTGTTTGGAGTCTGTAGGCTCTGCGATGAAGAAGCTTTTTGGCTTCAGGAGTAAGAAGGGCGTGTCACCCTTCGGCTCCTCCATCAGCCTGGGGAGAGACAGAGGTCATCATAAAACCAGCTTCCAGCCCTGGTACCACATCCGAGACAAGGACCTCCGAAAGATTCACAAAGCTGCCAGCGTAGGCAACGTAGCTAAAGTGCAGCAGGTCCTGTTGCTTGGAGAGAATGGCTTGAACGAGAAGGACAAGAGGAACAGGTAAGCGGGGAGGAAGGGCCTGGCAGAGGTCCCTCCTGTGAGTTTCCCCTCCAAAGCTTACAGACACCTTTGTTGGATCCAGCGCCCCACAGACTTGATAGGCTGCAAAAGCCTTAGTTACTTTCAGATCTGCTAATAATTCCCCTTATAGAGCACTTTACTGGTCGTTTCAAAGTTATTTAACTGAACGTCAGTAATCACAGAACTGAAATGAAACATGAATAGCATCTTTTTTCCTTCTTCCTCTTCCTCCTCTTCATTTGTTGTTATGCATGCGTTAACATGATCTCCTCTTGAGTAAGAGCTCTCAAGTTCTATAGCCCTCAAGAAATCTTCTGGAACTCCCTAGCTCTCACATTGTTTTTCTCATGTGATTTATGAAAATTCTTCCCACTGATCATCCATTGTGGATATTGACAGTGGACAGATTTTTGATGTTGTCGGCATCTTATTTTTAATGTACACATTTTTATACCATAATGTTACATATTACAGAAAAGTACATAGTGAAAAAATAATCTCCATGGCAGGTCAACTTCTGGATTAAAAATTCTTCAGATACAATGCAATATCTGTTTTATATCAGTGTACGCTTATGTGTATATGTTCCTTGCTGAAGGACCTTAGAAGACAGCTTTGAAGTAGGAAGCTGGCTGTGTCCTTGAAGAGCAGGACATTTTCCTAGGGTATATGGTCTTTCCATGTTTAAACTAAAGACACAGATCGTGGTTTTAAAGATTTTGGGTTAGACATGCTGTCTTTAATTGTTGTGATGAAATTAAAAGTTTTGTGTAGTAGGCAAAGATTTGCCCTTTTAGATATCAAAATTTGCTGGATGACATTTTCTATCAGAAAAGATAAATTGTGTGTAGATGGTGTAGAAATAACCTGGTAACTATTTAGATAAAAGTAACTAGATTTTTTTATCTCACCAAAAAGTTTCGAATGGAGTATGGATCAAAAATTTTAAACACACAGAGTGAGAAAAGTACCAGAAGACAACTGAAATTCCTACTTATACATTTTGCACACTGACAAAGACCTTCTTTTTTTTCTAGTTCTACTGGTTATTAACCTTAATATTTTTTTAATTAGATGGTAATTGCTTTCCAATGTTGTGTTGGTTTCTGCTGTACAACATCATAAATCGGTTGGGAATATACATATATCCCACCCCAAGGACCTTTCTAAGAGTGATTTCAAAGCCAAGAATTGTGGAGTTTCCTGGGTTTCGGCACCAAAAAAGAAAAAGAAGAAAACCAGAAATCTGCAAGTTGATTTAGCAACCCCCCAAATTTAAAAATGTCTGTAGAGCAAGCTGTCTGTAGGGAAGTCGGATGAGCAGACAGGGCTTGTCTTTCTGGCACTCATAGGAATGTGGCACAGATAAAAACTATTTGTCACTTTCAATTTAACGTAGAATTTTTTGTGAGGATTGGTATCCCGCGACAGCTTTCAGCCTTTTCAGAAGTCAAGGGAATCTTGAGAATTTCCTGGCCGTCCAGTGGTTAAGGCTCACTGCTCTGGGCCCAGGGTTCGATCTCTGGTGAGGGAACTAAAATCGTGCAAGCTACAAGGATATATTGTCCAACATGGGAAATATAGTTAATATTTTATAGTCACTTTAAATGCGGTGTAACCGTTCACAGTTGGGGATCACTGTGTTGTGCACCTGTATTATATAATAATATATAATATGCATCATCTCTAAGGAAACTAGACGAAAACCCCTCATGGTTATTAGACAACCGGAAAGACGAGAAATGAACAAACAAAAATGCTACAATTTACAGTTGTAATGTCTGTGAATTATAAATTATATTCCAATGTCAGAGACGTTAAAATGTGAGAAAAGGAGCATATTAGAATCATCGAAGTACAATGTTGTCTCTAATCCTCTAAACATATCTGCAAAGGAGGTGTAATGTCCTTTGACTTCATTCAGATGTTGTCCTTGTAAGGTAGTAGTAGTAGTAGTAAGTATGATAATATAATCTAACAATTACTAGCTGTTATCTATGCCGGGAACAGTTCTAAACCCTGTGCATGGGTCTCATTTAAGCATCGCAGTGCCGTCCTGTGAGATAACCACTCCTCTCTCTTCATTTTGTTGGTGAGGAAATTGAGGTACAGAGAGGGTGAGCGACAGCTAATAAGTGACAAAGTCAAATTTAAACTCCAGTTGAGCTGAATCTCAAGGTCTCGCGCATTCTATTCAAGTAGCCTGTTCTTTCATTACTGTGTAAGAGGAGCTAAACCCACTCCAGTGTTCTCGCCTGGAGAATCCCAGGGACGGCGGAGCCTGGTGGGCTGCCGTCTATGGGGTCGCACAGAATTGGACACGACTGAAGCGACTTAGCAGCAGTAGCGGCAACAAGAGGAGCTAAACGAATAATATCCTGCTCTTTCTCCAGAAGAAAATGAAATATTTGTTTTAGAGGCATACGAGTACTATGCTGTTGAGTGTTTTCAATCACACAGAGAGTTGTTTGTTTTGAAACAGTTACACTACATTTTCCTAAGAACTTGTCTTGCTTTCGTAGGACTGCCCTCCACTTGGCCTGTGCCAATGGCCATCCCGCGGTGGTGGCCCTCCTCCTGGAGAGAAGATGCCTGCTTAACCTCTGTGACAGTGAAAACAGGACCGCGCTGATGAAGGTACGGGGCAGCGACCCGTGTCCACATGAGACGGGTGTGATTTAACCACTGAGACTAACAATGAGTTGATCTCGTTGAAATAGAGGGAACTGGTGAACTTGTGGGCTATTTCCTTTGAATTCCTAGAACTCACACTCTTGTTTCTTGGCACAACGCTGACAGGCCGTAGAATGCCAAGAGGAGGAGTGCGCGACTCTCCTGCTGGAGCACGGCGCCGACCCAAACCTCACGGATGCCAGTGGCAACACCGCGCTCCACCACGCTGTCTTTTGCCAGAATATATCACTCGCAGCAAAGCTGCTTTCCTATCACGCCAATATAGAAGCCAGGAACGAGGTATAGCTCAACTAACTTTATTGACAAAATATTGGCAAAGCATTTTTCTAAACTGTAGTGTTTTATTGATAACAGGATATAAATAGATAGACTGAGTAGTGTCCAGCAGGCCCTGTTACCATGGAAACAACTCCAAAGCCAAGTCAGGGGTTGGGTGGAACATGTCAGAGCCCACAGAAAGGGCAACGCTGTCTCTCTCAGCCACCTTCTACCCCAGAAGGAAGATTTTCCCACTAGAAAGTGCTCAGGAATGGGTGGTAGGCTCAAGTCCTACAAAGAATGAAGGCCTGGGGAGAGTGAAGTGATGTGGTGGGTGGCTGCTTCCAGGGGCTCAGGGAATGGGCACAGCTGCTGGGGGAGGGATGGGGGTAGGAGGAAGGAGAACCAGTGCCCAGCAGGGGGAGCTGGGGGGTGCAAGTGGGCCAGGGAGGCAGCAGGCCTGGAGCCCTGAGCCCTCCAGGACCCCTGTTCTGAGATCCGGTGAAGTGGGTCAGGTCATGTTTGATACCAGCAAGGGCGTTTACTTGTGTTGGTGACCACTTGGTTCACCAGGTACACACCTCGGGTCTCCCACACTCAGCCCTGGGGGGCTGCTCGGCGGGGCTGCAGCTGAGTGTGGGGAGCTGGTGATGGTGAAGCTCGGGGCTGCAGCTGAGTGTGGGGAGCTGGTGATGGTGAAGCTCGGGGCTGCAGCTGAGTGTGGGGAGCTGGTGATGGTGAAGCTCGGGGCTGCAGCTGAGTGTGGGGAGCTGGTGATGGTGAAGCTCGGGGCTGCAGCTGAGTGTGGGGACCTGGTGATGGTGAAGCTGCCACTCCTGCTCTTTCTCCTGTGGCTGCAGCCCCGCCAGGAGCTGCAGAGAGAGCTCCCCGACTCTCACAGCTGGGCTCAGTTTTCCTTGTTTGGAAGCTCCAGCCTTCCCTGAGTGAAAATATTTTGAAAGCACTTGATTGTCTACGATGTCACTTTAAATCACGATATTACTCAAGAAGCATTAGAGGGCAAAGCGTTCTTTTTTGTGTTTATGGCAGATATTTGTGATAACACAGCAATTGTTAAAGGTAAAACTTTTTCCAAGTATTTTTCCCTTTTTAAAAAAAAAATGTTTTTTTCTAATTAGTCTAAAATAACACAGTAATGCAAAATTTGCCTTGGGGAAGTAGACTTTGTCTTAAAACTCAAACAAGCATTTGACAACATAATAGAAATGTTGCTGTTGTTAACACATTCCAATTTTATGAAAAAAATGATTTATATAAAAATGATTTCTCTCTCATTGCCCAAGGCTTCAGAGGCTAAAAGGAAAGGAAAAGGAGCGAGCAGCTGAAAAACACAGATCAGGCTGGAATTTTGGCAGTTGGGGAAATGCCAAGAAGAGGGTTTTTTTTTTTTTTAATATGTATTTGGCTGTGCTAGGTCTTAGTTTCAGCATGCAGGGTCTAGTTCCCTGACCGGGGATGGAACCCAGACCCCCTACACTGTGAGCGCTGAGACCCAGCCACTGGACCACCACAGAAGTCCTGAGGTTTTGGTTTTGTTGTTTTCCCCCTTCAGTTTATATATTTTGCTAAGGTGCTTTTCAGTTTCAGGTATAATAGTTGTTATTTTGAGAAAGAGATTGAATGAGTTGGAGACTTGCCTAGGTATCAATTTTAGGAAGACTCTGCAGAAATCAGATCAGCAGTGAAAAGGTGGTGATTAAGTGGGAAAGAAGAGAGAAGAACAAATATTGAACAGAAATATTATCCTATTCTGGCAGAAACAGCCAGTTAGATAAGAGTCTAGACTCTGCTCTCAATCTAGAAGGTCTTGATGGAAAGGAAGGGGTTTATAAACAATGAGATCAGGTTGCCTTTTGTGTTTATTAGTCCCTGTTCTACCATTATTTACCCAGGAAAATTTAACTCTGTTTTGATGACTCTTGCCTCTTACACTTTTCTTTTTTCTTCAAAGCCTCAAGTAAGAGAAGGGATTGGCCATGTGGGTTAGAGATGAGACTGGAATGTTTGCTGGGCTAATTCTCAGCTAGATTGTGCTGGTGAAAACCACAATCCGTTGGGAAAGTTTATAAAAAAAATTTACAAACCTAGGCTGTTCCCTGAAGATTTTGATGGAATAAATCGAGGAAGGCCTGGACTTGTGTATTTAGAAATATTTCCTTGAGATTCTGATAGGATCCTTGGTGAAGAACTATGGAGTGATTAAGTATAATTTCTAGTGCACCTATCTCAAAAATAAGTAATCTATAGAAGAGTTGGAGTTTGATCAATGCTAGCTACTTCCATCAGCTCCCTCCTTTGCAGCAATATTAGCCTGACTTTTTCCTCTGCCTCTGTGATTGAGAAGTTAAAAGGAACATTTTTGGCAATATCTATTGGCTTGAGTGATATAACTCCTTTTTCTTCCAACCACTAATTATTCAGTGACACTCCAAGCGTCTTTAGAGATTTGCTCATGGCCAAGTCACTTCATGTGTAGAGTCTGACCCTTTAAGAATTTTACACCTTCTGTTACCAACCAGGTCATTAGGTCAACAATGTTTGTTACCAACAGGGTTTTCCTGACTGCGGTAACAGTAATTCATGAGCCTTCTTTTGGTGTCAGCAGGACAGACTCTTGCAGTGTGTCTGTTAGATTTGCTGAGCCCTGGCATAAGCGAGAGGACAGCTTTAAACATCAAAACCCATGAAGTTAGTCCAGATGGGGATTGTTTGAATCGTTTACTTTCAGCAGTCTTAGGAACTCACTAACTATTTGGTTAATAATCTGGGAGAATTCTAGAAAGAGATTGTAGTTTTAACAAGCAGTGGAAACATTCTTCAAGTGGGAATTTTGAGTCTTGTTTTTTAAATTAATTTTAATAAAATTATGAGTCAATAGCAATTTTTATTACATATTGAGACCCACTTTTCTTGTGAACCACATGATACTCAAGAAAGGAAAGCTTTCACATACAAATATTTGCTTTATACCCACCTGTTTGGAAACAGCAAAACGTTTTAAAAGCACAAATGGGCTACAGACCAAATGTGGTCCTTGGTTATGTTTAGCTTACCTACCTCCACAAGCTGAGTCAACATTTAAAATTTAGCAAACTCATGCTGATGTCTGTGTTTCAGGCTTCTCAGAGACCCAAATCTGGTCCCCCTTGAGCCCATTCTACTGTTTGGTCTGCATGTGGAGGCCTCCCCTTCTGTATGGGGCGTGTGTTTGCGGGTTTGCCAGCCTCACCTGGCTTTTTCACTTAGGTCACCAGGTTTCCCCCTCCATAAGCATTTGAGTTTCCAATTCTTGATATATAGTTTATTTTGATAACTATTTCGAAGTTTTAAAGACAGTCTAATTAATCTATAATTGATTCCATATTTTAAAAGAATCTCTTAAGGATGGGATTGAATTTTTCAAATTAGAATTTTTAAGTTGGTTGTGGCGGTTTCACACTGAATGAGTCTCCCAGACACACAGGATTATGAGAGAGAGCGTGGGGAGAGTTCACGGAAGAGCAACTCCCCGAGAAAATGCTGAGTGCATATTTATTGGTAACTTACCTTGTAATCCTTCACTAAGAGCCGTAAAGCAAGACAGAGACCAGAACTCTGGGATTAAGGAAGCTTCTTCCTGGAGGTCTGGAGGTCATCACATGAGAGCCGTCAAGAAAGGTCTTTGAAGATAAGCGGTGTTGTTCTGCATCAAACAGCATCTAGCTAATGCTGACCTGTCAGTTTAACTTAAGGGCGGGGGAAGGAACAAGCAAAGGAGAATGAATAAGATTAAATTTCAAGAGACTTTGCTGAGAAAGCCGATAAACATGGTGCCCACAGTTGTTTTTTTTTGGAAGAAAAGAAAACAACCTTTCTCTTTGCATGTTCATGTAGAGGATAACATTCCCATTGGAATGTCTGTAAACCTCATGAGGTTACTCTTGGTCATCCTTGGATAGGTTATGCATGCTACAGATAAGATGATGTATTCCTGCCTCAGCATTGCTCCTAAAATATGCAGCTACGAAATCAAGTAGCTAATTGATTCTCTCTGGAGGAGTGTTGAGACTAGTAATAGAGCAAGTAAATACTGCAATATTCCTGATAGATACTATGACGGAAGCAAAGATCCTTGGAACCAGTAAATGTTGAAAGTGGGTTTTAGAGAATGACTCTGTGGTTCATCTTTGGAAGAGGGAGAGGAGGAGCATTTTATTCTTTCCCTTTTCAAAAGACGTATTTGGCTGCACTGGGTCTAGTTGTGGCAGGTGGGATCTTGCGTTTCGGCACTTGGACTCTAGTTCCCTGACCAGGGATGGAACCTGGACCCCCTGCTTGGGAGCTCAAATCTTAGCCCCTGGACCCCCAGGGAAGGCCAGGAGGAGGAGCATCTTGAAGAGATAGAAGGTGCGCCGGGGGAAGAGGAGGAGGGGCTCCCGTTTATTTGCTTTCTGAATTATATGTTTAAGTTCAGAGAATCTATTGCATGATTTTCAGTTCAGTTTAGAAATAGGTTAACTGGGTACATTCGAAATGGTTTTTCCTGTTTTACAGGATGACCTCACACCACTATTATTGGCCATAAGTGAAAGGAAACAGCAAATGGTGGAATTTTTAGTAAAGAAAGAAGCAAATGTACACGCGGTTGATAAGATGAAAAGGTACAGTTGTTCTTTTTCTTTTTAAAAACCTTAGTGCTGTTCTTGGGTGCTAACATCAAGATAAAGATTAAATTAATAAGTTTTCATTTGTGATCAACACTTCATCAGTTAGGTAGAAAACCAATTATTCTGACTGGGAGTCGTGAAAAACTATATAGCAGAGATATATAGCAGGATTCATATTCCTTTATAATACTGAGTGATGTCATATGCAACCTGTTCTTTTTTCTGGTTGATCTTGTAGGAGCTGAGGGATTTCATACTAGTTTGATTAGCTTTATACAATATGGATTCTGCTTTTTAGTTTACCTTATGACAGTATCGAATTTCTTAATTCTTTTATAATGATTGTTTAACCTCTACTTCGTGTATATTTTTCCTTAAAAGATGCATACTAAACATAAAGGACTTGATTTTGTCTTTTGGGTGACTCTTTGCTTTCAATTACTTTCTTTGAAAAATACTGATGTTATTAGATTGCAGAAGAGTCCTTCACAGTTTAGTGACTGAACAACAACAAAAAGTGGTTAGTAATCACTGTCACCAGATACTGTGGGCTCATCAGTTTTTATCTTTTTTTATTTCTAGTACATTTTGATGTTTTCATTCTAAATGAAGGTAGAAGGAAGAATGATAGGTTTAATTGGATAAACAGTTGCTTCAACAAAGATAAGTCAGAGGTGGATGATACAGATGAAAATGATGGGCTTTAGATTCAGACTGGGTTCAGCTCCTAGCTTTCCTCCCTGTTAGGGTTGTGACCTTGGGCACATTACTTATCATCAGCAAATAAGTTTCCTGATGCAAAAGGGCAAATAGTAATGCGTCCTTCAAAGGTGGCTGTGCGTATACATAGTATTTCATTTAGTGAAGAGCACATGCTTGTCCCCATCATTAAGTGCCACGGTGACTATTTTTATTTCCATTATTGTTAATATTTTTGTTTTAAGCCAGCAAATAGCCTTTGCTTAACCCACCCTCTAGCTGACTTTGAAGCATAATATATCAGACTAAGGAGGAAATGGGGGATTCGTTCCTTAAATAGTCACCTGCCTCAGATAAGTGACCTCAGCACAGTTTCTTGTCCATCAAGGACTTTGATATTATTTTTGAAAAGCATTTATTTATTTGACTGCGTGTGGTCTTAGTCGTGGGAACTCTCAGTTGCAGCATGTGGGATGAAGTTCCCTGTCCAGGGATGGAACCTGGGCCCCCTGCCTTGGGAGCCTGGAGTCATAGCCCCTGGTCCACCAGGGAAGTCCCCATCAGGGACTTTTGAAATAGTAAGTGCTGCTATGTGCCATCCCAATGGGACAGGAGGCTGCTTTTCCATCGCTTCGTTTTAGCCTTGGAGGTCATTTACAAGGATGTACACTTGAGCGTGTAAATGGTCAGTTCTTCATGGGAGGGCAAGATGTTACCTTGGTAAAGCACATCAAACGAGCTGTTTCTGTGAGTTCACTCAGCTTCCTGAGGGTGACGTCGTCTCTCTGTTGTTGTAGAACCGCCCTCATCCTTGCTGTCAGTTACGAGTCTATGAGTGTCGTCAGCCTTCTCCTGCAGCGAGGTGCTGACGTCTTTTCTCAAGATGTCTTTGGACGGACTGCAGAAGAATATGCTGCTCTGAGTGGTTTTAGTATGTAAGTGTCCACATTAAAACGCCCGTGATCACTAAACTGCCGCCAAAAAGAATTTTCACTGTCACTTGTTACATGACCAGTGAGAGTTTTCTGTTCGGTGCAGGCAGCTTCTATCCTGTGGGGGCACCTTTCCTTGGGTCATAGGTTCCCTGTCGTCCTTCCCAGAGTAGTGGGTGTCAGCTTGCCTGAGATTCCATAGTTACATGGAGGGTTGGCCCCCTCATGGGGTCTGTTTCCTGCAACAATGAAAATCTTCCAAAGGATTTATCTGCCTCAACCGTAAATGTTTTCTGAGTCTGTCTCACAAGGAACCCATTCACCAGAACTCCTTAAATCTCAAGTAAGTTAGTTCAGAGAGGAATTCAGAGAGGTAAGCCCTGCCTGGGACTTGCCAGTATCCACTGTAAGAGTAGGGTTATGTCTTCCACGTGCATCAGAGATGAACATGGAGATTAAGCATCATTGTCAGAAAGATCTGCTGGTTGAGAGTTTGAGCAGGTAGAGAAGGGAGAGGCTTGAAGGAAGGCCTAGTCCAGGCCAGGTCTTGATTGTGATTAGTTTTCTGTGCTTGGTGTGATTAGCTGCAATAATGGGGGATAATTATGTTACCTAATGTAGTGAGTTCATATTTTATAAATAAATGTAGGTACAAATTACATAAGAGCTGAGATTCCCTAAATTACAAACCACAGAGAACACTAATCACCATAATTAATAACAGTTTCCTGAGACCCTTGAATGCTAAACATATAAGAAAACACACATTGGTTTTACTTGGAATTCCAAAGTAGTTCCAACAATAACGATCAAGAGCAAATTATTCCATTCTTTGACTGTTTCTGCAAGCATTTTGGGGCTATATTATCTCATTACCTCCTCTTAATCCCCTTGTGAAATAAGGCAGTAAGATCCCAGTTGTGGAGAGGATGACTTTGAACTCAAGAGAAGCAATTCTCTCGAAACAAAGAGCAGTTGGTTACAGAGCTAGGATTTGCGAGTTGGAAAGAGTTTTCATATGCCAAGCTAAATCTAGTTAATCTACTGAGCTCTATTGCCCTCAGTTCATGACTACTTCATCTTCCTTTTCTTTCTCCTTTAAATACATGGTAAATAAAACTTGGTAGAACTTAGAAACTTGAAATGTATGGGACAATTGTAGTTTTGATATTATCGCTGACATTGTCTGAAATAATCTAAGAATTTAACATAGTTGGTAGTTTTTTTTCCTATTAGTGTTAAAATATTATTTATCACATTTTTAACACATAGCATTTGCCAACTGATCTCTGAATATAAAGAAAAGAGGCCTAAAACTCCTCCCGAAAAGAGCAACCCAGGTAAGTCATCTGATAATAATGAACTACTCTTGGTGATTCTACCATAGATAAAGTAGGAGTGAGGAAATTTCAATAATCAAAAAACTATGATAAAATTAGTGTAAATTGCATGTGTTTTTAAATGAATTTCTTAATAGTCTAGTCTTCAGAATTGTTAAAGAAGTTAATTGTAGGTAATTTAACATCAGAGACAGTATTGTCTGAAAAGCATTCCATGTGTTTAATTACAGCCCCTAAAATCCTGTATTAGATTTTTATGTACATTACAAAAAATGTTTAAGTTAGTATGATATATATTTCATCTGTAATCCTATTATAGCAAATTGACTTCTTATAAAAGTGGAGCTTTAATTTTTACAAATAGTTTGCATTTAGTGAATGAGTAGTTATTACTTACTGTGTAGTGATTGGTCTCATTAAAAAAGTTACCATCGTTTAAACTGGGAACCTCAACAGTCCCTTCCTGGTAGGATAAGTGATAAACAAGAAGAGCTGCAGTGCTGAACCAGTGTGCAGCATACCAAGAAGAGATTACTTTCGGAAGATACCTTCCAATAGTACAGATCAGAAAAGCGATGCCTAGTTGAGAAGCACCGGTTATTTTGCGTATTGTGTCAACAAGGTCTCTATTACCAATTTTATTCCTCACAGATCCAAAAAGAGTGAGATAGGTTGACTTCATTAGAACCAGATGTTTTCTTCTGTGTGTTGGATAATTGTCATGATAGTATAGTTTTGTAAGAACACCATGTTCTGTTGCCATTATTTAAAAGATGATCATAATAGATTTTCAAATAGATCAACTTGGGACTCTGCAGATTCTAATAAAAGAACCAACACACTTCACATGAGGAAAAACACCACCATGTCCCCTCGATGTGGCATCTAGCACATTGTACAAGCTGTCTGAGAACACCTTTAAACCTAGTTCACCTCTGTCTAATCAAAGGGGGCTTCCCAGGGGGCTCAGCAGTAAGGAATCCGCCTGCCAATGCCAGAGGTACGGGTTCCAGCCCTGGATCGGGAAGAGCTCCTGGAGAAGGAAATGGCAACCCACTCCAGTATTCTTGCCTGGGGAGTCCCATAGACAGAAGAGCCTGGTGAGCTACAGTCCATCGGGTCACAGAGAGGCAGACACGACTCAGTGACTAAACAGCAACAACATCCACCAAAGAACTTCTGTAGGTTGTTTTTACATGTTAGAGGAGATACAGAGATGACATAGAGTCTTGGTCTTCAGTATGCTCAGAATAGAATAGAGTTGTCCCTGGTTAATTTCTATAGTTTTTGAAACAGACTTTTCAAAGAAGACATTCTTGTTTATTTGTTCATTTGTTCACCAAAGAGATAACTTTCCAGTGTCTTTTGTGTCCTAAGCCTTGTTCTGGGTCACAGGGTGCAGACATGTAAACGTCACTGCCCCTGCCCTCCAGGCTCGAGGTTGCAGCGCTCCCCTCCCCGTGGAGTCACTGCACGTGAGTCATCCCTCCAGCATCAGATCATGACGACACACGTGAAACGTTGTCCAACAGCACCAGAGTCCATAGCTTCCTCTCTCCTTCCCTCCCTCCCCTTATTCATCAGCTTAGGGTCTGATGACGAATGCCTTCCAAGCTGAAAAAGCATGATTTCTACCAACCTTTGCCATATAATGGGGAGGATTGATGTAATGATAGCCCTCAGTAGAACACAGCACTGTTTGGACCATCCTGCTCTAGGTGGTCCAGATACTCTTGAACAATGGAAGGTGATAGTCTCAAGAGATTATCCTTTTCACATTTATTAGTATGTACACATAGATATTGAAAACATTAAAAATGCTCAGCCTCCGTGTACCCTGCAGCATGCTCACCACTACAAGTCCAGTCCCCATCCTCACCACCCAGTTGACCCCCTTTACCCATTTACCCTCCCCCACCTCCCTGTCAAGAGATTATCCTTGCTAAACCTGGAATCACTACATCTTTCATACTTCTCTTGCATTTGGAAAGAGGGCCAGGAAGACTTTGTTTCCTATGTTTTACCATGCTCTGAAGTTCACCTGTAGACCACGCTTCCTTGTGATAGGGCATTTTCATCCTGAACTGAAGAGCCAGAGAATTTGTGTTATGTCCCAGCAAGACACCTGTAGGCTCTGTTCACTGCTCCAGGGAATGGAAGTCCAGAAATCCTGTGCTGTTCAAGTGTGCTATTGTCAGTTTATAGTACTGATTCTATTAACGGTGTAGTATCATTTTCTGTCAGTCTCCTAGAGGTTGGTTAGGATTATGGTCCTTGTATCAGCAGTTCTTTCTTTTTCTGTTCTGCCTTTGATGACCATGAAGGAGAGGAGTGGTTCTCAGGCATTAATGGCCCATGAGTATAGTACAATCACTATTCCCTCTAGTGTGGTCTCCAGGTGTGGTTCCAAAGGAATACTTTTCGAAAGGATGTCTGAATCCCCTGTGGAGACCACAGAGAAAGACCTAGTTCCCCACCTCATCGCGACCGGAGGCCTCACATCCTTTGAAAACTCCAGAGGTACGCGGAGATCAGTGCCTCCAAAGGAGACGATGCCTGACTCCTCGTGAAACTTGATAGGAGTCCCAGGATTCCTGTGGCACGTGGAAAGGGACCCTTGGTCCCCCGCCTCAGCTGGAGAGGCGTCCCAATTGCCCTGCCAAGCCTCGAGGAGAATCCCGAGTTGTCCCTCGCAACTAGGCAGGAGTCCTGACATCGCTGAAGAAACACGTGGGTGGAAGGGCCATCCCCGTCGTAATCGAGAATATACCCCAGGTTCCCGCCACAACTCGAGAAAAACCATGAGACTTCCCCCTCGCCGCGAGATGAGGCCCGATTCCCCTGCACTGCGTGCAGAGCATTCCGTGTTGCACATCACACATGAAAGGAGCCTTGATTTCCTTGATGGCACTCCAGAGAAACCCCAAGAACACTGTTTCAAGGCTAGAGGGATCCTGAGGTCACTGTAGCAACACGAAAGAGCTCCGTGGACCAAAAATCAACTCGAGATGAGAGGTTAATCCCTGGCTTCGACTCCAGAGGAATACCACCTTACCACAAGCACCTCAAGAGGAGGCTTCTCTCAGCTCTAGGTATGTGAGAGGGACCCTGAGTTTGCGGCCTCAAGTGGAATGGACACCGCGATGCCCTGATGGAAATAAGGCCGGATATCCCTGCAGTGACTTCAATGCAGGCTCGTCTTGCATCTCCCAGACGAAAGGATGTCTGAATCCCCTGTGGAAAGCACAGAGAAAGACTTAGTTCCCCACCTCATCGCGACCGATAGCCTCACATCCTTTGAAAACTCCAGAGGTACGCGGAGATCAGTGCCTCCAAAGGAGACGATGCCTGACTCCTCGTGAAACTTGATAGGAGTCCCAGGATTCCTGTGGCACGTGGAAAGGGAGTCTTGGTCTCCCGCCTCAGCTGGAGAGGCGTCCCAATTGCCCTGCCAAGCCTCGAGGAGAATCCCGAGTTGTCCCTCGCAACTAGGCAGGAGTCCTGACATCACTCAACAAACCCTTGTTTGATTCAGGTTCATTATCCTCATATTTTTGACACCGTTTCATGCTCTTTATATGTTTCTCAGCTTTTCTGCTCCTCATATGTTTGATATCTTTTCATGGTCTTCATATTTTTCAGACCTGTTCATGCTCCTCGTATTTTTCAGACCTTTTCATGCTTCTCGTATTTTTCACACCATTTCATGCTCCTCGTATTCTCCACACCGTTTCATGCTCTTCGTATTTTTCACACCTTTTCATGCTCTTCATATTTTTCACACCTTTTCATGCTCTTCTTGTTTTTCACACCTTTTCATGCTCTTCATATTTTTCACACATTTTCATGCTCTTCATATTTTTCAGAGCTTTTCATGCTCTTGATATTTTTCACACCTTTTCATGGGCTTCGTGTTTTTCACACCTTTTCATGCTGCTCATATTTTTGACACCTTTTCATGCTCTACATATTTTTCACACCTTTGCTTGCTCCTCGTGTTTTTCAGACCTTTTCATGCTCCTCGTATTTTTCAGACCATTTCATGCTCCTCGTATTTTTCTGACCTTTTCATGCTCCTCATATTTTTCAGAACTTTTCATGCTCCTCATATTTTTCACACCTTTTCATGCTCTTCATATTTTCACAACTTTTCATGCTCTTCATATTTTTCACACTGTATCATGCTCCTCATATTTTTCATACAGTTTCATGCTCCTCATATTGTTCAGACCGTTTCATGCTCCTTATATTTTTCACACCTTTTCATGCTCTATATATTTTTCAGACCTTTTCATGCTCCTCGTATTTTCCAGACCTTTTCATGCTCCTCGTATTTTTCACCCTTTCATGCTCCTTGTATTTTTCAGACCTTTTCATGCTGTTCGTATTTTTCACAACATTTCATGCTCCTCGTATTTTTGACACCTTTTCATGCTCTTCGTATATTTTACACCATTTCATGCTGTTCGTATTTCTCACACCTTTTCATGCTCTTCGTATTTCTCACACCTTTTCATGTACTTTGTAGTTTTCACAAATTTTCTTGCTCTTCATATTTTTCATGCCTTTTCATGCTCTTTGTATTTTTCACACCATTTCATTCTCTTCGTATATTTCAGACCGTTTCATTTTCTTCATATTTTGCACACCTTTTCATGCTCTTCGTATTTTTCAAAGCTTTTCATGCTCTTCATATTTTTCAGACCTTTTCATGCTCTTGATATTTTTCATACCTTTTCCTGCTCTTCGTGTTTTTCACACCTTTTCAAGTTCTTCGTATATTTCACTCCTTTTCATACTCCTCATATTTTTCACACCTTTTCGTGCTCTTCATATTTTTCACACCGTTTCATGCTCCTCATATTTTTGACAGTTTTGCTTGTTGTCATGCTCTTCATATTTTTCACACCGTTTCATGCTCCTCATATTTTTCATTCAGATTCATTCTCCTCATATTTTTCACACCTTTACATGTTCCTCATATTTTTGAAAGCTTTTCATGCTCTTCATATTTTTCACACCACTTCATGTTCCTCATATTTTTCATACAGTTTCATGGTCCTCATATTTTCAACTCCTTTACATGCTCCTATATGTTTGATATCTTTTCATGCTCTTCATATTTTTCAGACCTTTTCATGCTCCTCGTATTTTTCACACCTTTTCATGCTCCTCCTATTTTTCACACCTTTTCATGCTCTTCATATTTTTCACACATTTTCATGTTCATCATATTTTTCAGAGCTTTTCATGCTCTTGATATTTTTCACACCTTTTCATGGGCTTCGTGTTTTTCACACCTTTTCATGCTCTTCCTATTTTTCTCAGCTTTTCATGCTCCTGATATATTTCACACCTTTTCATGCTCTTTATATTTTTACACCATTTCATGTTCGTCATATTTTTCATACAGATTCATGCTCCTCATATTTTTCACACCTTTACATGCTCCTAATGTTTTTGACACCTTTTCATTCTCTTCATATTTTTCACACCTTTTCATGCTGCTCATATTTTTGACACCTTTTCATGCTCTACATATTTTTCAGACCTTTGCCTGCTCCTCATGTTTTTCAGACCTTTTCATGCTCCTCGTATTTTTCAGACCTTTTCATGCTCCTCGTATTTTTCAGACCATTTCATGCTCCTCGTATTTTTCTGACCTTTTCATGCTCCTCATATATTTCAGAACTTTTCATGCTCCTCATATTTTTCAGACCGTTTCATGCTCCTCATATTTTTCACACCTTTTCATGCTCTTCATATTTTCACAACTTTTCATGCTCTTCATATTTTTCACACTGTATCATGCTCCTCATATTTTTCATACAGTTTCATGCTTCTCATATTGTTCAGACCGTTTCATGCTCCTCATATTTTTCACACTTTTCATGCTGTACATATTATTCAAATATTGAAAAAACGAGAGCATGAAAAGGTCTTGAAAAATAAAAGGAGATGAACATGGTCTGAAAAAATACGAGGAGCATGAAAAGGTCTGAAAAATATGAAAAGCAGAAAAGATGTCAACATATAGGAGGCATGTAAAGGAGTTGAAAATATGAGGGGCACGAAATTGTATGAAAAATATGAGTAGCATGGAACGCGTGTGAAAAATATGATGAGCATGAAAAGGTGTGAAAAATATGAGAGCATGAAAAGGTGTGAAAGATAAGAGGAGCATGAAACGCGTCTGAAAAATATGAAGAGCAGGAAAAGGTGTGAAAAATATGAGGAGCATGAAAAGGTGTGAAAAATACGAGTAGCATGAAAAGGTCTGAAAAATAAGAGGAGCATGAAAAGGTCTGAAAAATATGTAGAGCATGAAAAGGTGTCAAAAATATGAGGAGCATGAAAAGGTGTCAAAAATATGAAGAGCATGTAAAGGTTTGAAAAATATGAGGAGCATGAATCCTTATGAAAAATATGAAGAGCATGAAACGGTGTGAAATATATGAAGAGCATGTAAAGGTGTGAAAAATATGAGGAGCATGAAACGGTCCGAAATATATGAGGAGCATCAAACGGTCTGAAAAATATGAGGAGAATGAAAAGGTGTCAAAAATATGAGGAGCATGAAACGGTGTGAAATTATGAAGAGCATGAAACGGTGTGGAAAATATGAAGAGCTTTAAAAGGTGTAAAAAATATGAGGGGCAATAAAAGGTGCGAGAAATATGAGGAGAATGAAACGGTGTGAAAAATATGAGGAGCATGAAACAGTCTGAAAAATATGAGGATCATGAAACGGTCAGAAAAATATGAGGATCATGAAAAGGTGTCAAAAATATGAGGAGCATGAAACGGTGTGAAAATTGAAGAGCATGAAACTGTGTGAAAACTATGAAGACCTTCAAAAGTTGTCAAAAATATGAGGAGCATGAAAAGGTGTGAAAATTATGAGGAGCATGAAACGGTATGAAAATATGAGGAGCATGAAATGGTGTGAAAAATATGAAGAACATGAAAAGGTGTGAAAAATACGAGGAGCTTGAAAAAGTCTGAAACATACGAGGAGCATGAAAAGGTCTGAAAAATGCAAAAGGCATGAAAATTGTGAAAAATACGAGAAGCATGAAAAGGTCTGAAATACGAGGAGCATGAAAAGGTCTGAAAAATAAAAGGAGCATGAAAAGGTGTCAAAAATATGAGGAGCTTGAAAAGGTGTCAAAAATATGAAGAGAATGAAAAGGGGTCAAATATATGAGTAGAATGTAAAGGTGTGAAAAATAAGAGGAGCATGAATCAGTATGAAAAATATGAGGAGCATGAAACGGTGTGAAAAATATGAACAGAATGAAAAAGTGTGAAAAATATGAGGAGCACGTAAAGGTGTGAAAAATATGAGGAGCATGAAATGGTCTGAAAAATATGAGGAGCATGAAATGATCTGAAAATTATGAGGAGCATGAAAAACTGTCAAAAATATGAGGAGCATGAAACGGTGAGAAAAATATGAAGAGCATGAAAAGGTGTGAAAAACACGAAGAGCATGAAAAGGTGTGAAAAACACGAAGAGCTTGAAAAGGTGTGAAAAATATCAAGAGCATGAAAATGTCTGAAAAATATGAAGAGCATGAAAAGGTGTGAAAAATATGAAGAACATGAAAAGTTGTGAAAAATATGAAGAGCATGAGAAGGTGTGAAAAATAGGAGGAGTATGAAAAGGTGTGAAAAATATCAAGAGCATGAAAAGGTCTCAAAAATATGAAGAGCATGAAAAGCACTGAAAAATATGAGGAGCATGAAACGGTCTAAAATATATGAGGAGCATGAAATAGTCTGAAAAATACGAGGAGCATGAAAAGTTGAGAGAAATATGAGGAGCATGAAACGGTGTGAAAAATATGAAAAGCTTCAAAAGGTGTCAAAATATGAAGAGCTTCAAAAGGTGTCAGAAATATGAAGAGCTTGAAAAGGTGTGAAAAATATGAGGAGAATGAAATGATATGAAAAATATGAGGAGCATGAAACGGTGTGAAAAATATGAAGAGCATGAAAACGTGAGAAAAATATGAGGAGCATGAAAAGGTGTGAAAAATATGAGGAGCAAGAAACGGTCTGAAAAATATGAGGGGCAAGAAAAACTGTCAAAAATATGAGGAGCATGAAACGGTGTGAAAAATATTAGGAGCATGAAAAGGAGTGAAATATATGAAGAACTTGAAAAGGTGTGAAAACACGAAGAGCAGGAAAAGGTATGAAAAATATCAAGAGCATGAAAAGGTCTGAAAAATATGAAAAGCATGAAAAGCTTTGAAAATACGAAGAGCATGAAAAGGTGTGCAAAATATGAGGAGAATGAAACGGTCTGAAAAATACGAAGAGAATGAAATGGTGTGAAAAATAGGAAGAGCATGAAAAGGTGTGAAAATTACGAGGAGCATGAAACCGTCTGAAAAATACGAGAAGCATGAAAAGGCGTGAAAAATATGAAGAGCATGAAAATTTGTGAAAACTACGAAGGGCATGAAAAGGTGTGAGAAATACGAAGAGCATGAAAAGGTGTGAGAAATACGAAGAGCATGAAATGGTGTGAAATATATGAAGAGAATGAAAAGGAGTCAAAAATACGAGGAGCATGAAAAGGTATGAAAAATACGAGGAGCATGAAATGGTGTGAAAAATACGAAGAGCATGAAAAGGTGTGAATAATACGAGGAGCATGAAAAGGTTTGAAAAAATCGTGGAGCATGAAAAGGTCTGAAAAATACGAGGAGCATGAAAATGTCTGAAAATTATGAGGAGCATGAAAAGGTCTGTAAAATACAAGGAGCATGAAAGGGTGAAAAATACGAGGAGCATGAAAAGGTCTCGAAAATACGAGGAGCATCAAAGGTCTGAAAAATATGTAGAGCATGAAAAGGTGTGAAAAATATGAGGAGCATGAAATGGTCTGAACAATATGAGGAGCATGAAACTGTATGAAAATTATGAGGAGCATGAAAAGGTGTGAAAAATATGAGGAGCATGAAACGGTCTGAAAAATATGAGGAGCATGAAAAGGTCTGAAATATATGAGGAACATGAAACGGTCAGAAAAATACGAGGAACATGAAAAGGTCTGAAAAATACGAGGAGCATGAAAAGGTCTGAAAAATACGAGGAGCATGAAAAGGACTGAAAAATATGTAGAGCATGAAAAGGTGTCAAAAATATGAGCAGCCTGAAAAGGTGTGAAAAATATGAAGAGAATTAAAAGGTGTCAAAAACATTGGGAGCATGTAAAGGTGTGAAAAATATGAGGAGCATGAATCTGTATGAAAAATATGACGAGCATGAAACGGTGTAAAATATGAAGAACATGAAAAGGTGTGAAATATATGAGGAGCAGGAAAAGCTGAGAAAAATAAGAGGAGCATGAAAAGGTGTGAAAAATACGAAGAGCATGAAAAGGTGTGAAAAATACGAAGCCCATGAAAAGGTGTGAAAAATATCAAGAGCATGAAAAGCTCTGAAAAATATGAAAAGCATGAAAAGGTGTTAAAAATATGAAGAGCATGAAAAGGTGTGAAAAATATGAAGAGCATGAAGAGGTGTGAAAAATACGAAGAGCATGAAAAGTGTGAAAAATATGAAAAGCATGAAAAGGTGTGTAAAATATCAAGAGCATGAAAAGGTCTGAAAAATATGAAGAGCATGAAAAGTTGTGAAAAATATGAAGAGCATGAAAAAGTGTGAGAAATACGAAGAGCATGAAAAGGTGTGAAAATTACGAACAGCATGAAAAGGTGTGGAAAATTCGAGGCAATGAAAACGTCTGAAAATTACGAGGAGCACGAAAAGGTCTGAAAAATACGAGGAGCATGAAAAGGTCTGAAAAATACGAGGATAATAAAAGGGTCTGAAAAATACGTGGAGAATGAAATGGTCTGAAAAATAGGTGGAGCATGAAAAGGTCAGGAAAATACGAGGAGCATGAAAAGGTCTGAAAAATATGAGGAGCATGAAAAGGTGTGAAAAATATGAAGAGCATGAAAAGGTGTGAAAAATATGAGGAGCACGAAACGGTCTGAAAAATACGAAAGCAGGAACAGGTGTGAAAAACACGAA
The DNA here is from genome assembly GCF_019320065.1 of Cervus canadensis. NCBI lineage: Eukaryota > Metazoa > Chordata > Mammalia > Artiodactyla > Cervidae > Cervus > Cervus canadensis. The sequence continues at coordinate 10,049,333 of NC_057395.1, read as the reverse complement.
GAGCATTAAAAACTGTGAAAAATATCATGAGCAGAAAAGATCTGAAAATTATGAAGAGCATTAAAAGGTGTGAAATATATGAAGAGCATGAAAAGGTGTGAAAAATAAGAGGGCATGAAAAGGTGTGAAAAAGATGAAGAGCATGAAAATATGTGAAAAATTCGAGGAGCATGAAAAGGTGTGAAAAACACGAGCAGCAAGAAAAGGTGTCAAAAATATGAAGAGAATGAAAAGGTGTGAAATATACGAAGAGCATGAAAAGGTGAGAAAAATATGAAGAGCATGAAAAGGTGTGACAAATATGAGGATCATGAAAAGGTGTGACAAATATGAGGAGCATGAAAATATCTGAAAAATACGAGGAGCATGAAAAGGTCTGAAAAATACGAGGAGCATGAAATGGTCTGAAAAATACGAGGAGCATGAAATGGTCTGAAAAATACGAGGGGTATGAAAAGTTCTGAAAAATACGAGGAGCATGAAAAGGACTGAAAAATATGTAGAGCATGAAAAGGTGTCAAAAATATAAGGAGCATGAAACGGTGTGAATAATATGAAGAGTATGAAAAGGTGTGAAAAATATGAGGAGTATGAAAAGGTGTGAAAAATATGAAGAGCATGAAAAGGTGTCAAAAATATGAGGAGCATGAAACGGTGTGAAATTATGAAGAGCATGAAACGGTGTGGAAAATATGAAGAGCTTCAAAAGGTATAAAAAATATGAGGGGCAATAAAAGGTGTGAGAAATATGAGGAGAATGAAACGGTCTGAAAAATATGAGGAGCATAAAACAGTCTGAAAAATATGAGGATCATGAAACGGTCAGAAAAATATGAGGATCATGAAAAGGTGTCAAAAATATGAGGAGCATGAAACGGTGTGAAAATATGAAGAGCATGAAACTGTGTGAAAACTATGAAGAGCTTCAAAAGTTGTCAAAAATATGAGGAGCATGAAAAGGTGTGAAAATTATGAGGAGCATGAAACGGTATGAAAATATGAGGAGCATGAAATGGTGTGAAAAATATGAAGAACATGAAAAGGTGAGAAAAATATGAGGAGCATGAATAGGTGTGAAAAATACGAGGAGCTTGAAAAAGTCTGAAACATACGAGGAGCATGAAAAGGTCTGAAAAATGCGAAAGGCATGAAAAGTTGTGAAAAATACGAGGAGCATGAAAAGGTCTGAAATACGAGGAGCATGAAAAGGTCAGAAAAATACGAGGAGCATGAAAAGGTCTGAAATATAAAAGGAGCATGAAAAGGTGTCAAAAATATGAGGAGCTTGAAAAGGTGTCAAAAATATGAACAGAATGAAAAGGGGCCAAATATATGAGTAGAATGTAAAGGTGTGAAAAATAAGAGGAGCATGAATCAGTATGAAAAATATGAGGAGCATGAAACGGTGTGAAAAATATGAAGAGCATGAAAAGGTGTGAAAAATATGAGGAGCATGTAA